>NW_015506472.1:137743-173734 GCF_001515645.1 Sinocyclocheilus grahami | reverse complement strand
TCTCTCTCAAAATACGCAAATGGCTTCAAATCACCACACATCACTTCTGTCTATAAGCGAGCTGCACGCTGCACAGTTGACACAGGAATTGTCACTTGCACAATCGAGGAAGTGTTGCATCGTCAAATTGCGTTTCTTTTTAATTCTTGCCAGTGTTTAACCATTCAGCTCATGCACACTCGCAGCGCACATACATAACGCCAGATTCACATTACTCCATTTGCGGTACGTATGCGGTGCGTATTTTTTCCACGCTCATGTTAACGGATTAAAGCGTTCACACTGCACACGGTTTTCGGTCTGGCAATGTGTTGCAGGAGCGGTGCGTCTGCAGCAGTGCAGAGATCGTTTCCGCTGCATGCGCTGAATTAAAGTAACAGCGCATTATTTGCGGTAAATATGAACATGGATTGACACAAAAATTTAGTAATTACACCATAAATGCATATTATTAAAGTCTACTGTGTTTCACAGTCAACACATGTTTTTTTGGCTAGGTTTAAAGGAAAAGAGCACTTTTAGATAATCAAGGCAATAATAGATGGCACTCGTGGAGGTAGAAAAACAAAGTTCTTGGATGAACCGTAGGATTGCTTGAAACAAAGATTTAAATGCAAAAGGAAAGGCAGTAGAGCTGACTATTTCTGTCAATGGTAAGTTTGTGATAACGTAAGAAAAGTAGTTTAAATGTTTTGCCACTTGCTTGAGCAACTTAATATATCAACCTAGAAGTAAATGCAAAAGTAAAAAGCATTGAATAATGTGTTGCTTATATTTATTTTTGTTTAAACATGTCTGTGAAAGATTGTATTACTGTCCTGTGTAAAAAAAGAATTGCAATGCTGAAAAAGCATTTTCAGTGACAATGTTTGGATTTGAAATCAAAATAATGGATAAATGTTGTGTTTGTGGTAAATGGCCACGGATCAGTAGCAGACTCCTGTGTGAAAGCACAGTCCGTGCTGCTTCTCCTCTCACAAGAGTCACCTAAGAGGGGGAATTCCCCCCATTTTCAAAAATGAAATTCAGGCCCTGAATAAATGTCTAAAAATCCTATTTGGAGTATCACTATAAATAGTTATAAATTTTTAGTCTAAAAATCCTGTTTGGAGTATCACTATAAATAGTTATAAATTTTTAAAAAAGAAGGCTTTAAAAAGATTGGTATCGGCAGATACTGCTTTCTGTGATCGGCCTCAAAAATCCTAATCGGAGCACCCCTATTTACAATGTTTTATTTACCGGTATTTCATATGTATATTGCTGAATAAAATTATGAAATGTGATTTGTACATGTTTTTCCTCTTATAATCAGAGGAAATATAAATATAATTTTTTCAGAAAACAGTTCATCATAAATATTTTACACTTTTTATTGTTCAACTCACCCTTCAGTAGGTCTTCTTCACCCATTGGTTGTACAGCTTCCTGCACTGCAGCTTCTGTCTCTTGAGACACAGGATCTAAGCTTGCTAGGGCTTGCTCAGGACATACAGAAGAAACTATAATGTCATCCTCGGCAAGAGCATTTGGGACATGTAAGGCACCATCTAGATGGTCGGTGTGGACCGAAACACCCAACAGATCTTCTGCATTGACTGCCAGGCTTTCCTCAGAGATCCCAAACTCATTTGACGAAGCGAATATGCCTGAGGGATCCACCAAGACATGTTGATCTCCCGATTCATCTGTGTTTACAAAAACTACACCCGCATCCTCTTCTGAAAGGACTACTGCTGCTGTGCCCTGCATGACCTCACTGTTTGAGGTCATTTCCTGTCTGGGATCCTGAGAGGAGTCATCTGGGAGATTCACTTTCTCCATATCTGCGGGAATCCGCAGAACTTCCTCCTCTGATGCCTGAGCTTCCCAAACGGGTTCGTTCTTCTGGTTCCCTTGAACGTTCTCCATCATCTCAAAGCTAGAACCTAAAAGAACCTCTAGATCTTCTAAGGTGTCCTCACTAGTGGCTGTGGAAGATCCAGGTTCTGGACCAAGCTCATTTTGTAAGACGCTGGAAGAATTTAGTTTCTGTCCGTCAAACTCACTTTCTTCACTTGAAAGAATTGTCTTTTCTACAGGCAACAGCTCTCGATTTTCTTCATGCCGGTGTAAAACGCTCTCATCTTCAGCAACCGTAGTCCTTGAGGTTGTATCACTAAGTTCTTCCTTCGGTTGCTCGCCATCTGTTTCAAAGTATGGCATTTCTAGACTCTCCTGAAACTCCTCATCAGTGTCTTCTTGATCACAGGTTCCTGAAGAATCAAGATCTCCACTACCTTCCACATTACACGTGATCTTCTCACAAATGCCTCCCTCTAGCTGGGTTCCAGTGTCATCGGTTTTATCCCAAACGTCTTCACAAGCATGCATTTCATTTTCCACCAAATTTTGTCGTGAGCAATCCAGAGGTGTATCTCCATCAGGGTTTAGATCCAGTGGTTTCTTGCTTTCTTCTCGAACCTCCTCTGGATCTATGAGATCTCCGCACTCATCCTCTTCTTCATCATCAGTCTCTGCACCCTGTGAACAAGATTCAACATCCAAGCTTTCCGCCGTGTCCAAAGACTGAGTGATTCCCATATCTCCTGCCTCAACGATGGGGCTACATTCAGATAGCTCTTTCTCCTCCACAAAGTTGTGTCCTTTTCCCTGATTTTCCTCCTCAGGTCCCTCAGCACAAACCGGTGTTTCACAGATTAAGTCGTCCGCTTTATCAGCTTCCTCTTTCTGTTGTCCGCAGGAAGAGGTTCTGTTGACTATGCTCTCAGAACCGCTCTGCAAACCATCACTACTATCTCCAACGTCACCGGTACTAACTAGACCATTACCTGAATGCTTTTCTTGCTCTCTACAATCAGTCTCAATGTTTTCACAAGCACACGCCCGCTGATCTGCGCTATTGCCATTGAATAGGAGAGCCGGGTCAGTTTCACAGCTGAGCGAGGGACCTCCGTCACCCTCCCTGCTTTGCGAGGGATCCAGGCGGTCATTACGTTCTCCTTTGTTTTCCTCTGTGCTAAAAGGAGTGAACCCTCGTTCTCTCGTCTCAAGGGAGTCGAGCCGTGCCTCTTCACAACAGCAATCTCTGGTCTCCAGGCCGTCATCACATTCTTGGGAAATGTGCAGAGAGTCTGAGCTCTGCTGAAACACAACTCCTCCCTGAACACGAACACAGAAAAACAGCTTTGAGTTTTCTCTCCTTCAAGCAATTCTCTAACTCTACAGTTATGTCAATGCAATGAATAGCAGATCTACAGCTGTTATGGTGGAGGATGAAATCTGAAGGATATTTTTTGGCAAACAAGTTCCCTTCTGTTGACTGCATAATAGTATGTATTCATTTAGCAGACATTTCTAAAATTCAAAGCGACTTGCGAAGAGAAGACGACAACACAGTGATTCATCCTAAAGAGGCAGTAACATGAGATGAGAAGTACAATGCCTCAAGCTGTTCAGAGAAATGTATATATATATATATATACATACACACACACACACACACACACACACACACACACACACACACACACACACGTAGTATATGTATGTGTGTGTGTAAATAAAACGTGTGTGTATAAATAAAACTAAATATTTTAGTATGTTAAATATTAATAAATATTTTTGTATTCATATTATTATAATATGATATTACATACACTACCATTCAGAAGTAGTAAGTACAATATTTTAAAGAAATTAATACTTTTATTCATCAAGGCCACATCAAATTGATCAAAAGTTACAGTAAAGACGCTTATAACATTACAAGAGTATGAATTTCTGTATTCATCAAAGAATAATGACCAAAATGCATTATGGTTTCCCCTAAAATATGAAGCAGAAAATATTATGCTATTTAATATTTTAAAGCATGATGATAAGAATTGTTTCTTAAGAATAAGAAATGTTGGTAACACTTTACAATAAGGTTAATTAGTTAACATTAGTTAACTACTTTAGTTAAAATGAACTAAGCATGAACAACACTTCTACATAATTTATTAATCTTAGCTAATGTTAATTTCAACATTTACTAATGCATTACTAAAATCAAAAGTTGTGCTTGTTAACATTAGTTAATGCACTGTGAATTAACATGAACTAACAATGAACGACTGTACTTCCATTAACTAACATTAACAAAGATTAATAAATACTGTAATAAATGTATTGTTCATTGTTTGTTCATGTTAGTCAATACATTAACTAACATTAACTAATGGAACCTTATTGTAAAGTGTAACCGAATTATAGGATAGGATATTAGAATGATTTCTAAAGGATCATGTGACACTAAAAACTGGCTGCTGAATAAACTGGAAAATAAAAACATTATTCATCACCATTATTTTGTCATAGGTTACATATATAATAATAAAACCATTAAAACCACTGAATTCTACCTAAATGTTGCATTTATTGAACTGAGACAAATATATATATATATCTTTATTTTAATTTTTTTGTCTATTTGATCACTTTAAAAGGAAATTAAATTACAGATTAAACCACATGGTTAAAACTAATGTTTCCCTTACAGTGCGTCTTTGTCAATATATTATTATTATTATCATTATTCTTCATGTTTACACATGCTGTCCTCGTCATGCTGAATAACTCAACTCTGGAGAAGTTCATTACACTCAAAAAACTAAAAAAAAAGCAAAAACAAACAATGAGCAAGAGACAGAGTTAAACAGGTAGAAAGGGACGTTTTCTCCACATTTAGACAAACACACCTGACTCACCTTCTCTTGACAATGGCTAAGGATCAGTCTGTACAGTTCCAGGATGTCGGCCTGTGGGTTGGGTGGTGCGCAGCCTGGCTTGGTGCCCACAGAGAGGGTGTAGGTGTTCAGAGACGGGTGGTGCTGCACCACACGACTGCCCGAGGAGGAGAGCTGTCTGAGCGTCTCAACGCCAATGTCTGTATCCAAACCCTCCCTAAACCAAAACAAGCCACCCGATGAACAGGATATGCTCAAACGGTTCCATTCCAGCTTTAAACAAAATAACACCCTGCTGTCATCAAGACACTCAATGTACTGTAATTAAAGTTCTTATGGATGCACTGCTTTGTTCTATATGTTCAAGAGGCAGTGGAGAATGATCCAAATGTACAAATGGAATTATCATGCAGCTCAATGTATATTTTCTACTCTTTTGCCAACTCGGGAGTGTTAATAATAAGAGGTAATGGTTCAAATCTGGGCCTAGAGCATTGACTAATACTGGGTGGAGTGATTTTTGTCACAGGAAAGCAACGGTCACTGCTGTCTGAAGCAGCATGCAGCAGATGAAAGAATAATACACAATTAGATCTCTTTAATGTCTGAGCAATGAGATTAAATCGAGAGCTAATGGAGACTTTCTGATTCTCAGATGTTTCTTGTGTGGAGAAAAAGCACTAATAATGTTTCTCAATTAGATTTTAAGATGATTTTAGATGTCTCGAACAATACAACGGTGGCCAGAATGATTAGAACTAGTATTTTGACCAGCTAAAAATGGTTTAAAGTCAGTTATTTCTATCTTTTGCTGTAGTGTGTCAGTACGAAATATCAGTTTACATTTCCAAACATTTATTTTGCCATTAATTGTAATAATCCAGTGAGATTTTTGTTTGCACAACAGCCAGTGCTCCACACAGATATCTGATCTGATCATCATCCAGTCTGTCTGGAATGACATGAAGAAACAGAACAAACTGATACAGACTAAATCCAGGAGAGCTGTGGCAGCATCTCCAAGATGCTTCACGAGACCTGTGTTGATGTGAATAAGAGTGTGTATGAAAGCGCATCACTCACCGGCTGAAGAGCTCCAGCAGAGCCGTATGTCCTCGACTCTGGGCGATGACCACCGGTGTGGAGCCCTGTTTATTGCACAGGCTGAGGGCCTCTCGGGCCTAAACCAAAACAAGCCACCCGATGAACAGGATATGCTCAAACGGTTCCATTCCAGCTTTAAACAAAATAACACCCTGCTGTCATCAAGACACTCAATGTACTGTAATTAAAGTTCTTATGGATGCACTGCTTTGTTCTATATGTTCAAGAGGCAGTGGAGAATGATCCAAATGTACAAATGGAATTATCATGCAGCTCAATGTATATTTTCTACTCTTTTGCCAACTCGGGAGTGTTAATAATAAGAGGTAATGGTTCAAATCTGGGCCTAGAGCATTGACTAATACTGGGTGGAGTGATTTTTGTCACAGGAAAGCAACGGTCACTGCTGTCTGAAGCAGCATGCAGCAGATGAAAGAATATTACACAATTAGATCTCTTTAATGTCTGAGCAATGAGATTAAATCGAGAGCTAATGGAGACTTTCTGATTCTCAGATGTTTCTTGTGTGGAGAAAAAGCACTAATAATGTTTCTCAATTAGATTTTAAGATGATTTTAGATGTCTCGAACAATACAACGGTGGCCAGAATGATTAGAACTAGTATTTTGACCAGCTAAAAATGGTTTAAAGTCAGTTATTTCTATCTTTTGCTGTAGTGTGTCAGTACGAAATATCAGTTTACATTTCCAAACATTTATTTTGCCATTAATTGTAATAATCCAGTGAGATTTTTGTTTGCACAACAGCCAGTGCTCCACACAGATATCTGATCTGATCATCATCCAGTCTGTCTGGAATGACATGAAGAAACAGAACAAACTGATACAGACTAAATCCAGGAGAGCTGTGGCAGCATCTCCAAGATGCTTCACGAGACCTGTGTTGATGTGAATAAGAGTGTGTATGAAAGCGCATCACTCACCGGCTGAAGAGCTCCAGCAGAGCCGTATGTCCTCGACTCTGGGCGATGACCACCGGTGTGGAGCCCTGTTTATTGCACAGGCTGAGGGCCTCTCGGGCCCCTGGCTGCTTGAGGAGAAACCTGGCCACTTTGAGGAGCCCGCGGCGGGCTGCGAAGTGAAGGAGGGTCTCTTGAGGTTCCAGTCCTGAAAGAGAGAAATGAGAGTGTTCAAAGAGGCAAATGGAGCGATGCAAACTTGGCCTAAATCATTACCTGTCCGGACTGACTGACAATCCAGAAATTTACAAGTACTTTTGTATTTTAATATATTTTAGACAGCTGTGCTGCTTAATATTTTTGTGGAAACTGTTCATCTTTTTTTTCAAGATTTCAGGATGATCAACAGAAAGTTCAAAACAACATTGTTTATTTGAAATATAAATCTTTTGTAACATTATAATGACTTTACTGTCATTATTGATCAATTTATTGCATCATTGCTGAACAAAAGTATTAATAAAAAAAAATAATAATAATAAATTAAATTAAATTAACTTACTGACCCAACAATTTTGACCGGTACAGAATGTGTGTATGAATTTTTTTTTCAATATGTCCTTGTATTTGGACATTGCATTGCATAACAAAATATCACACCAGGTTATATTCGTTTGAAAGAAAAAGAGCACAAGCACAATTTTCAAACATAATAATTCACCACACAAGTTTGTTAGACAAGGGCAAAGTATTATGATTCAGCAAAGAAGAACCAGCCCAAAAATAATGTCAATTAATTAAATATGTAAAAAGATTTGCCACCTGTAATTAACGTCACACTGTAACTGACCTGTCAACCATCACGTGACCATTATGAACTCAAAGGAACTGCTCTGATTACTTGGAAGCTGATCTGCAATGTCATTTAGGGACGTTTATTTGGCTGCAGATACGAGCTCTGGAATATCATCCAGTACATTCTCTTCTAAACTAATGATACCCAAAAAAAGAATGAACTTTTTATTTTTTGAAAAAGCAGTCACAGGCCAAGAATAACTGGAGATAGTTACACAAAAATATTATTAGCTCTCCAAAATCTAGCAGCTCATATTTTTACATTACAATACATAAGATATTAAATTAAAAATGTTAAATTAAATGTGTTAATTAATTTTTTTAATTAATTTTGTAAAGAATGTTAGAAATAAATAAATCAAGCATGATCCTGATGACCTACACTAATGCTATAACGCCCCCTAAAGGATCAACCACAGCATAACTACAGTTTAGAAAATCCTCCAGTTTGATAACATATAAAGACCTATTGAACAATGCAAAAAACATCTCACCATTGTGTCAAACAGACAACTTAATAAAGTAGATGTACTTAACTTCTGAAATCAAATGGACCACATTAAAGAACAACTACAGAATGATGCAACAGACGATTACTTGAACCTACAAGCCTATTCGAACCCACAACCTTTTGATTTCCAGCCCAGATCAAAGCACTAGCCTCCACCGAGCTGCACTCACGTGTGCTATTCCCCAGCAGGCTCCAGCCAGGGGGTAGCATGATATGTTTGAGGGCCAGGGACAGACTCTGGTCCAGCTTTTCGCACTCCTGCAGAGGGATCTGATGTTCGTCCAGTAGCAGAGCCTCCTCCAGCAGATTCGTCTGCCCCACCGCGCTCACCAGGAACTGGGCCATGTCGAAGGCCAGGTCCTGCACGAAGTGTAGGTGATCGGTAGCCAGAGTATGAATGTTACCGTCCGGTCCCGCTGAGCACAGTGTGACCAGCACCGACTCACAGCAGTTATGAGCTGCACAGAGAGGAAAAGATCATGACAGCAGTCAAACACATTCAACAGACCAATTTCAGTGATTGCAAACAGTGATGACATTTTTTGTGGGCAGAGCCTATCTGGTGGCAGAAAATTACAGTTTTAACGTAGCAGTCTATGCAAGCCATGGAATAAAAAAGGACATTTTTATATTATATCTGATCATTCTGGTAAGAAAAATCAACTCGTCATTCTCTCTTTTACCTTCGGCTCAGAATCATAAGTTTATAATACCACACTTCTGGCTTTTTTTCCTCAGAATTGACAAACTCACAATTGTTGAGTTGAATGAAGTTATAAAGTTCGAACTAGGAGATAAACTTGCATTTGCAAGAAAAAAAAAAGTCAGAATTGTGATGCTTTAACTGTAGGGCTAATACAATATGTCCCATATGTGAATATTATATAGACCTATTGTTTAAATCTAATTTATGCTTTAAAGTAGGGTAATCATAGTTTTTTTTTTTTTTTTACACAATTTATTGTTTAAATGAAAGTATTTAGTCAGCTAGAGTTGCAATATCTCATTCCTGGCAGATACAAAAACAACAAGTCCTTATTGCAATTGTACCTCATCATATGTGAATATTATATAGACCTATTGTTTAAATCTAATTTATGCTTTAAAGTAGGGTAATCATAGCAGGTTTCATCCATAGTCTGTCGGTTTAAACGTCTGCGTTTAGCTTCAAATTTTCAGATTCTGACATCCGAAGGCACAACAATTCATTTTTTTTCTCTAATTCCGTGGATTTTGCCCGCTTCCCTCCACTTGTTCCCAGTGTTTTTCTGCCACCACAATGCGCACGCATCTGCATGTGATGTAACCGTGACGTCTACTCCAAATTGGTCTATACAGTAAACAATGCTGATGACTAATAAAGGGAAATGTCAAAAGTTAATGGACGGGATTGCCGTTGTCAGATATTTAAGCTATTTAGCTGAACTGTGCTTTGTAATAAAAAAAATATATTAAATTAAAAATAAATACACCAATTAATAATTTATTTAAAATAAAATATAAAATTAAATGACAAATAAAACAACCTCTTAAAATAGTTACTTTTAAAATAAAATTAAAAATATATTTTAGACAGCTGTGCTGCTTAATATTTTTGTGGAAACTGTTCATCTTTTTTTTCAAGATTTCAGGATGATCAACAGAAAGTTCAAAACAACATTGTTTATTTGAAATATAAATCTTTTGTAACATTATAATGACTTTACTGTCATTATTGATCAATTTATTGCATCATTGCTGAACAAAAGTATTAATAAAAAAAAATAATAATAATAAATTAAATTAAATTAACTTACTGACCCAACAATTTTGACCGGTACAGAATGTGTGTATGAATTTTTTTTTCAATATGTCCTTGTATTTGGACATTGCATTGCATAACAAAATATCACACCAGGTTATATTCGTTTGAAAGAAAAAGAGCACAAGCACAATTTTCAAACATAATAATTCACCACACAAGTTTGTTAGACAAGGGCAAAGTATTATGATTCAGCAAAGAAGAACCAGCCCAAAAATAATGTCAATTAATTAAATATGTAAAAAGATTTGCCACCTGTAATTAACGTCACACTGTAACTGACCTGTCAACCATCACGTGACCATTATGAACTCAAAGGAACTGCTCTGATTACTTGGAAGCTGATCTGCAATGTCATTTAGGGACGTTTATTTGGCTGCAGATACGAGCTCTGGAATATCATCCAGTACATTCTCTTCTAAACTAATGATACCCAAAAAAAGAATGAACTTTTTATTTTTTGAAAAAGCAGTCACAGGCCAAGAATAACTGGAGATAGTTACACAAAAATATTATTAGCTCTCCAAAATCTAGCAGCTCATATTTTTACATTACAATACATAAGATATTAAATTAAAAATGTTAAATTAAATGTGTTAATTAATTTTTTTAATTAATTTTGTAAAGAATGTTAGAAATAAATAAATCAAGCATGATCCTGATGACCTACACTAATGCTATAACGCCCCCTAAAGGATCAACCACAGCATAACTACAGTTTAGAAAATCCTCCAGTTTGATAACATATAAAGACCTATTGAACAATGCAAAAAACATCTCACCATTGTGTCAAACAGACAACTTAATAAAGTAGATGTACTTAACTTCTGAAATCAAATGGACCACATTAAAGAACAACTACAGAATGATGCAACAGACGATTACTTGAACCTACAAGCCTATTCGAACCCACAACCTTTTGATTTCCAGCCCAGATCAAAGCACTAGCCTCCACCGAGCTGCACTCACGTGTGCTATTCCCCAGCAGGCTCCAGCCAGGGGGTAGCATGATATGTTTGAGGGCCAGGGACAGACTCTGGTCCAGCTTTTCGCACTCCTGCAGAGGGATCTGATGTTCGTCCAGTAGCAGAGCCTCCTCCAGCAGATTCGTCTGCCCCACCGCGCTCACCAGGAACTGGGCCATGTCGAAGGCCAGGTCCTGCACGAAGTGTAGGTGATCGGTAGCCAGAGTATGAATGTTACCGTCCGGTCCCGCTGAGCACAGTGTGACCAGCACCGACTCACAGCAGTTATGAGCTGCACAGAGAGGAAAAGATCATGACAGCAGTCAAACACATTCAACAGACCAATTTCAGTGATTGCAAACAGTGATGACATTTTTTGTGGGCAGAGCCTATCTGGTGGCAGAAAATTACAGTTTTAACGTAGCAGTCTATGCAAGCCATGGAATAAAAAAGGACATTTTTATATTATATCTGATCATTCTGGTAAGAAAAATCAACTCGTCATTCTCTCTTTTACCTTCGGCTCAGAATCATAAGTTTATAATACCACACTTCTGGCTTTTTTTCCTCAGAATTGACAAACTCACAATTGTTGAGTTGAATGAAGTTATAAAGTTCGAACTAGGAGATAAACTTGCATTTGCAAGAAAAAAAAAAGTCAGAATTGTGATGCTTTAACTGTAGGGCTAATACAATATGTCCCATATGTGAATATTATATAGACCTATTGTTTAAATCTAATTTATGCTTTAAAGTAGGGTAATCATAGCAGGTTTCATCCATAGTCTGTCGGTTTAAACGTCTGCGTTTAGCTTCAAATTTTCAGATTCTGACATCCGAAGGCACAACAATTCATTTTTTTTCTCTAATTCCGTGGATTTTGCCCGCTTCCCTCCACTTGTTCCCAGTGTTTTTCTGCCACCACAATGCGCACGCAGCTGCATGTGATGTAACCGTGACGTCTACTCCAAATTGGTCTATACAGTAAACAATGCTGATGACTAATAAAGGGAAATGTCAAAAGTTAATGGACGGGATTGCCGTTGTCAGATATTTAAGCTATTTAGCTGAACTGTGCTTTGTAATAAAAAAAAAATATTAAATTAAAAATAAATACACCAATTAATAATTTATTTAAAATAAAATATAAAATTAAATGACAAATAAAACAACCTCTTAAAATAGTTACTTTTAAAATAAAATTAAATATTTAAGCTATTGTAGTAAAATAAAATTATAAGGTTGTTGTAGTACTACTGTCAGTATAGGCATAGAATTCATGTCTGGCATCATCATTTATTTACTGTCAACTTTTTTTTTTTTTTTTTCAACATTTTTTGTTTTAATGAAAGGTTTAAAGTAGATTTACTTAAGCTACAAAACTTTGATGGTGTTTGACAGTATAAATGGAAAAAAAAACATGCAATGAATTAATTTAAGTCTAAGTCATGATTTATTCTCTAGTGATATGTGCTAGAGGAAAAAAAAAAGGGGGGGGGGGGGGGGAGGACCAACCCATATTTACATGTAGAAAGCATTTATAAGAATCCCAAATGTCCTCCTAGTGGTCTGGACTTCCGTTGTTTGTATCCCACTCTCTAAAACAGTTCCTCAATTAACATTCATTCCAACTGACATACATTTACTTAATGCTTAAAATGTAAATAAATCATTACATTTTTTTTAGTGCACATGACTTTGTTACTTATCAGCTACATGACAAAACAGTAAACAGGAAAAATATGATGCAACTTCTATTTCCAGAAGAAATATTTCGGCAATGTCCCATTAGCACACTTTACAGCAGAGAAATGCAAGATCAGGATAGCAGTTTTAGAAATATTTAACCTCCATAATGTCACATATTTCAGAGTGAAACAATGTTAATTAAGAAATAATGTAGACCCAATTTCATCCAAAAAGTGATTAAATACTGCAATGTTACTGGTTATTGTAATTTCTCCCTATAATTTTTTGATGACAAGAATTATTATTTTTTTTTTTGTAATAATGTCACTGACATCCAAGATGTTGATGAATTTGTTTCTTCATTGGAACCGATTTGGAGAAATGTATCATTCCATCACTTGCTCACCAATGGATCCTCTGCAGTGAATGGGTGCCGTCAGAATGAGAGTCCAAACAGCTGATAAAACATCACAATAATCCCAACACGACTCCAGTCCATCAATTAACATCTTGTGAAGTGAAAAGCTGCACGTTTGTAAGAAACAAATCCATCACGCATTATTTTTAACCATTGCTTCTGGATATAATACGAGTCCTCTTTCCATAATATTGCTGCAAAACAAGCAAAAAATGTCAAAAACCAATGCTAAATTTCTGATGAAGAAACAAACTCATCTACATCTTGGATGGGCTAAGAGTAGGACTGCACGATAAATCGAAATGGAATCGAGATCGCGATTCGACAGAAGCTGCGATTGTCATGCGTATCTTTCAGTGAAGCACGGTTCTGTGATCAGCAGTAAATCTCCATCCGAAGGCCAGAGGGCGTTCTCGCACTGAAACTCCAAATACGCCTCGCAGAAGAAACCCATAAAATGCCTATTGCTGCAGCTGAATAAACAGAAGATTCAACTGCTTTCATTGATTCAACGTGACTAATAAACACACGACTACAGAAATATACGGTTTATCTGAGTTCTTATTATAATTTTCATTAAAATAAAGTATATTTATAATGCAATGCCTTTATCACTGCTTAAATACTATGAAATATGTCTGCTATTTTTTTGCGTAACTTGTCAGTGAACTACGGCTACGTGTAGTAAATTCTGCTCCATCTGAAAGCACGTGATGATGATGATGATTTCTTGCTGATTACAGAACTGGCTTTTTTAACAAAATGCGCATGACAATCGCATTCGATTAATCGTGCAGCCCTAGCTGAGAGCGAGTAAAATTGCAGAAAATGTTCATTTTTAGGTGAACTACTCCTGGTATAATTAAGTAAAAGGTCAATTTTCATGCTGACTACAATGCAAATGCCATATATAAACACAAAAACTAGTTTCACAAGTGCCAAACACGGTTTCTCTCTCCCTCCATCAGCGGATCATCCCCTTCACTGACTGCTGAGGCATTACACCTGACACTGAACATAATGACTGAAACACAAGACTTACGCATTACTGCGCTCCACATCATTCATTCATGCTGACTGAACATCTCTATAGAGAGCGGGCTCGCTTCAGTGACCAAACAGCCCTAAATAAACACTCATATCACTCAAACAATAAGATAAGAAAAGACTTACAGACTAAAGATATGCCTAAAAATATGCCACAGAAATAGCAGATACATTTTTCCATTGAACTCTCTCTATGGGACTGAGCTACACCGTGTTCATTCAGACTCAATCCACCCGAGTCCTTAATAGGATCACCAAGCAAACAGGTTTTGTTGACCGGAACAAGTGTTGCCATCTCTGTTTGGCCCAAGAAAAACACTGTCCGCAGTGAGGACTTGCATGAGGGTTAATTCATATAACATGATCTTTGATAGGAACCTATAGCTTAAAACACAGAATGTCAACAATTCTGTGTTTTTCTGTCAATGTGGGGTGCTGTGTGTACATTAATGAGGGAAAAAAATGAACTTAAATGATTTTAGCAAATGGCTGCAATATAACAAAGAGTGAAAAATTTAAGGGGGTCTGAATACTTTCCGTACCCACTGTATATGTACATGAGCTAAGTGAGTAAACTGTACAGAGTGCTCATTTTTCTCTGTCAAAAGTCATTTCTTAAAAAGAGGACAGAGGGCAGCATGTTCACCCAATTCACCTTCCCCCAACTGAGTAAACAAAAAAAAGTGAAAAAGTCCCTAAATACACAGTCAGAAGAACATGGATAGTTAAACATTCATCACTAGAACTCACAGTGAACAACCACATTCCTCAATTTCAATATTTGCCAATAAGTTAATGTGAAACTTAATTTCTTAATCCATCTGAAATGTGGTGTGAGTCATTTTTCAATGCTAAAATACTTTATCTTGTCCCTGTCCATGCAGAGAAAACAAAGTAATTTATAGCTTGATTTTTTTGTACAGTGTTTTTACAATATTGACCCACCAGCTTTTGACTTAAAAGCATGCCCTGAGATTTCAAGTTCAATAATTCAACAACACGTTTGCATTTCAATGTCGTTTGACATGCAGAGAAATAATTAAATATGATATCTTTTTTTTTTTTACCCCTGCAGTTCCCTCATGAACCCCAATTCGATAAACTCCGTTTTAGGAGATGTGTGTACCAAAAATGTCCTTTTTTAACAGAAAAAAGGTTGAGAGGTCATGGTTGGGATGCGTCATAGATCTAAGGATCTAATGCGCTCACCTGGACACACAGCCTGAAGGGTGGCATGGTTGACCTTTAGTGTGCTGGTAAGATGTCTCTGAGCAGAGCCAGTGAACAACAGGAAGAACTGCACCTCCCCCTGTTCTCCTTCATCACAGAGCTGAACTGTTAGCACACACTTGCCCTGACACAGGAAAAGAGAGAATTGTGTTTCTGAATAAGAATTGAATATATTATTGGGCAAAAGCACAAACAAAATGCCAAACTGATCCAAGCTTCCACCAGTTCCAAGACCTTTTCATTGAATGACATGTTCATATTCTGCATTTTCAGCAAACTTGACCATTAATCCACAGTTTGAAAAAAACAAATGAATAATTTATACATGATTTATTAGACAGGCACTTGATGAATGTGAAAAGTTTGCAAAAAGTATACTTTCCTTGCTTTTAAATGGAACCTTTCATATATTTTTAACCCAAGAACTCAGAGTCAAACGCAATGAGAAATAACTGAAGTTGTGGTTACAACAGGATATCACACTCGTGTTGGTCTGCACAGATTGGCACAGATAGCAGTGAGAATTTAACAGCACACACCCTGATGTTCTACATGAGAAGCTCCCCTCCTCCTGTCACACTTTCACAAATTAACATCTATATAAATAATATTCAAACAACATGTTCACAGTTTTGCTCAGTGGCCAATGGAACCACCACTGCAAAAGCCATTATGAATTTTTACTGTGACTTATAAATATAAATTGTAAGACATGCAATAAATAAAGATTCTAATTAGAATCAAAATGTATTTCCTATTTAAATAGGACAATTGCGCTGGAAAATATCAAATGGAATTATGAAAAAAATAATCTATTTATTAATTTACATTTTTTCTATTTCTAAAACTTCTATTTCATTAAATTCACCAAAGAAAAAGGTATTTATAAAGTAACAAAAGGTTTCCATTTCAAATAAATGCTGTTCTTTTAAAAATGTTATTTGTCAACGAACCCTGAAAATGGATCACAGTTTCCACAAAAACATTAAGCAGTAGCTCAGCGATTTTCAACCCTGATAATAATATAATAAATGTTTCTTGTGCAGAAAACCATCATATTAGAATGATTTCTAAGACTGGAGTTATGATGCTGAAAATTCAGCTTTGCATCACATTAATAAATTCCATCTTAAAATATATTTAAATGGAAAACAGTTATTTTAAATTGTAATAATATTTCATAATAGTACTGTTTTTACTGTATTTTTGATCACATAAATACAGCCCTGGTGAGCATAAGAGACTTCTTTCAAAAACATCATTAAGTGCCATTGGGATTTAATGGTGACCTTGAAGAAATACTGTAAAAAGCACCACTTTAACATTTTGTCATGGTTAAAGAATGCAGAAACGAATGTGCCGATCTTAAGAGTTTTTTAAACTTCTAAGAACATAAATCTCCAATGAACCATGACATAATCAACTCAAGAAACCGAAAAAATAGAATTGAGAAGTAGAATGTTCTTTGCTGAACTTAAAGTGCTAGAAAGAACCATTAAAAACCTTTGGTTAATGGCAAAGTCCTTTGCGTTACAGCAACAGAAAGGATGTTTGAGTTTCGATGGAGACTGTATACGGTACGATTGACAATCAGATCAAATTGAAGAAATCTGAGCTGCATACTGACTCCTGAAATTATTTCAGGAGAGGAAAGACGTCTGTGGGAATAAAGACACAATAAGGGGTGTCACACATACATCTGTGCTCAAAACCGTCCTCTAGGACTATCACCATTGTATCCATTCATCTCAGTCCTTTGGATAATCCAATATCATTTCTGCAGTTAATTACAGACATTAACACAAAGATAAGTGTCTTTGAACCCTTGTCGGATTTCACAGCAGTGGAGGGAAAATCCCTTCTCTTTGTTGACTGTACGCCGTACGTCAGATGGGCTTCTTGTGATAGTTACCCAATACCGGTCATACATCCTTCCGGCTGCTCGACTCACTTTCTGTTCTTGTAAGGCGCTGACAGTCATATTCCCCTTCGGGATCTAGATTAGCCGTATTCCCTAGGAAGCATTCAATCAGGGCTCACCGTTATCCTGAATGAGAATTTTATTGATGTTTCAAGATCGATTGATAGGACTGCAGACTTTGAGCAGACTGGCGACGAAGCCAAATTGTTTTTAACTGGGTTCTGCTTATATTATTGCAGAAAATGTACGTGTTAGAATACTTTCTTGTATTTCAGCTTTATGTGCAGAGACAACTTTAAGCGAGACATCTGTTAATTGATCTGTTTGTTCTATTTATTTGAGCGTCTTGATTTCTTACATTTTATCTGTCAATCGTACCATAGGACATCCTTGTGGTCCATGTGGTTCACCATTGCATAAATTAAAAAGCCAAAATGTGCTTTTTACTGTTTTGTCTTTTGCTTTTCAAAGAAAAAAAATCTATTACAAAACAACGATTTAAAAATATTTAACACTGAACATTTTTAACATTCTAGCAGACACTATACAAACAAAGCACTTTTAACTTAAAATTAATAAGTTAGTAAAATAATAATTTTTGGCCATCAGACCATTTGTACATTTTTTACTGTACAATTAAAAGCAGCCTTGCTGAGAAGAGACTTCTTTTAAAACATTAGAAAATATTACAGATCCTAATTTAAACACTATGTGTGAAAAAAAAAATGCGTCTCCATCTATAAAAGATTTGACTGAGCAAATAAAGAGAAATGCGAGAGGGTACTTACATATAATGGGGCTTGACAAGGACTAAGTTTCATGACTCTGGACACTGAAAAGATAAAAAAAAAAAAACAGTATGTCAATGCAAATCAGATCAACCAGAATTCTGATGCTGCTTTCAGCCCAGTTATAAAAGGTTTATAACTTGATAAGTTTGAGCATGAAAATAGCCTCAGCAACTGTGGAACCAATTCAAATTAGCACCTCTACTGACAATATAACTGCTGTTTGATAAACGGCACTTCAGACCTAAAAGATATTCATGCGTGTGACTCACACCTTCAGTCTCAGTGAGTGCAAGACACGCTAAAATCCACTGCTAACTCACAGGCCTGTAATTAGCAGAAAAGTGATGCATTTAAATGTTTAAGGGAAGAATAAGTTCATGGGTGAATCTCACGAAACATGACAAAATGATGGTCATATTTCACTCCAAAAACCAAAAGAAAGAGACAGGACATTATATTAGGAAAATGTTGAATTACAAAAACATTACGTTAATCATAAGCTGGTATGGAAGTGTGCTTAATTTACATGAAAATAATGTTACAATAAATGAAAAGAAATCTTGGTCCTAAAAGTAGGCTTAATTTTCTCCATGCAGAATATCTTTTAGTTTTTGGACATTTTTAAGCAGCTTCAAATTCTTTAATTAACAAACAGTCTTACATGCAACCCATCGGCCATTCATTCTTTCATTGGTTAAAACAGTGCTGCGATATTGAAGGTGAAAGGTGAAAGGATTAGACAGCTAATAATACCCATCCTAATCCTATTCTCCTGCACTTAGTTTGATCGACCTTCCCTCTTCACACAATCTTCATATTTTATCTTTAATATCTGATTTTGCAATGCAAATTACTTTGTTTTCAACATACTTCTCTTGTTTTCGAAGAGAAAACATATCAGCACTTTACTTGAGAGGCGTAATTGTGTAAGATCAGTTGTTTTCAGAAAATACACCTTTACCAAATTTGCGCATTTAATTATTTTTATTTTTTTTTTTCTAACACATTTTTGTAAGGTTTATCCTAAAAACAAGAAAAAAAAATTTGCCAATGCATAAGAAATTTCATTTAAGAACACATTAGTTTTGCTTCTAAACTAAATGCCTCTTGCTTTAAGTCCAAATAGATAAGTAGACATTTTACTTAAAAACAAGACAATGGGTCTCATTAACCATTCATATTTACTCAAATATAATAATCATATTAACTGGAACATTGAAACAAGCATTTTCTATAGCTGCTTTGAAACAATATGCATTGTTAAAAGCACTGTAGAAATTAACTTGAATGCAAATGAATATGCACACATTAGCATGCAAAATCTAGGTATTTTTCACACACAATTTAAGATTTATCCATAACTTACATACTAGAATACATTGTAAATTCAGAAAAATGTAAAACATGCGCAAAAAAAAAACGAAAAAAAAAAACTGTGGAACAAAAATGGGAGGGGTGGATACTTCATCTTAAAATATATATTATCTTATATCTAATGTGTATGTGTGTGCTGTGCATGATCAAATACGCCATTCTTATCCATAGAGAATGAGAGCGAAACACCTGGCTGAACCTGAATGCAGTAATGACCAGTGAAACTGCCTTTAAGTTGTCTAAGATTTCAATTAAATTCACCTGCTGTAAGATGATATATACATAATCTTATACTATAAATACTTGGCGATGCATGAGTTCATCTACATCAAAGGAGAAACATGGCTTCCCACCTTGAGGGGTGGCTTAATTCCTTTCATAATGTTCTATTGCACAAAGAGCAATGACATGCAGCAACAATTTAAAAGGGGAAGTTGTATCATCACACACAGGCAATGAAACACTGCTGATGTGACAAGAGCAAATATCAAATATAGATTTCCTCCCAGCTGAAATGGTTAAGGAAACCTCTTTCTCTGACACCTGCATATTCATAATGAACAATACTGACTTCATAAGGACGGAAGGAAATAAGCAGACCTGGAGACAAACTTGAGTTTTATCCTACAGGATGGGCATTATATACACTGAGGCAAAGCTGTTATTAATTCATTATTAATTATTTTCAACATTGATAATAAGGAGAAATGTTTCTTTAGTAGCAAATCAGCATATTAGAATGATTTCTAAAGGATCATGTGACACTGAAGACTGGAGTAATGGTGATAAATTCAGCTTTGCATCACAGGAATAAATTACATTTTAAAATAAATGAAAATAGAAAATAATTACAATTGTAATCACATTATTTCAAAATGTATTGCAAAAGGATAGGAGTTCAATCTCAAGTTTGAGCAATAGAGAATTACTGAAAAACCTACCAGAATGTTTGACCCTCAAGCAAAGCATGATGATCCATGAGGACCCTGCAATTAATGTCTTTAAGGCCTTTTCGAATTACATGCATCTGCAAAATGACAAATTATAATAATTCGATCTGACCTAATAATCAGGGCAGCTTATCTGAATTAGGAGATAATTATTATGTCAAGTCTCTGAATGGAGGCCTAAGAGGATTATGAGGGCTTTGGGTTTAGGTAAAGCTCAGTGATCTGCAATTTCCTATGGACTTTTGTGCGGCAAAATACAGCACAGTCAATGTTTTAAACAGGCAATAACATGTGCTAGCCTTGGTAGAGTAGAAATAATCAGCGCTGCTTTAGTGCCTCAGGTGTGAAGATTTAATAAGCGGAAGTCTAAAATGTTGCTAGCAGCTGCTATTGTTTTGGTTTTTCATCTTTTTTGCCTCCAAGTGATATAACAAACTCTATATTAAAATGTATTTCCATATCAAATACGCCTGTCTTTTTTAAACAAAGCAGAGTAATTATGCACACACTACGAGTAATTTCATACAAAAGACCACAATATACATGTATATGAGTTGATAGATAGTAAGATAGTTGAATATGAATGATTATAAACCCTAGTGGTTTATGGTATATGATATAATATGACAGTTGTTCTCAGTGAGTGGGCGGCACCCCAAAAATGAGCCTCGAGTTTGATCTGACAACAGGAAAAACAATGCAAAATTCATATAATGAAACAGAGCAATAAAGAGATTCTGCTATAACACTATGTGCTACTATAGCATGTTATACACATTGCAGGTTTAATAAAGGAGAGAGAAGGGGGGGGGACCTACTCAAACAAGGAAGTATGTTGTATTAATAATGATGCATTTAAATATTTTTTTTACAAAACCAAATTTAAAGTTTTCATTTAGTCGAAAAACAAAGGCAAAACTTAAAATAAAGTTTAAAATGTAATTAAAATTTAGGTAAGTGGGTGATTAAACTATTTATTGTTGAGGGTGCTGTGTTATTAAAGGAATAGTTCATCCATAAAATGCAAATTTGCTGAAAATATACTCACTCTAAGGCTATCCAAGATGTAAATGAATTTGTTTTTCATCAGAGCAAATTTTGAGAAATTTAGCATTGCATCACTTGCTCACCAATGGATCCTCTGCAGTGAATGGGTGCCGTCAGAATGAGAGTCCAAACTGCTGATAAAAACATCACATTCACACGACTCCAGTCCATCTACTGACATCTTGTGAAGTGAAAAGCCGTGTGTTTGTAAGAAACAAATCCTTTATAAAGGTGTTTTAAGCATCCATAACATTTCTTCAAGTGGAAAAAGTCCACCCCTCGTTGTCCTCTCATGCACAGCAGTATTTGTTTCAAACCGTTTTGGACTGTTGATTTGCTTGTAGATGTGCATTTCTCTCTCCTGATTCTGAAAAGACTACTTTTTCACTGGAGAAAGCAATTTTATAGATAGACTTGTGGATGGATGCAATGGTTTAAAGTTAAAAACATCTTAATGATGTAATTGTTTCTTACAAGCATGCAGCTTTTGGCTCCACAGGATGTCTTGTGGATTATTGTGGTGATTTTATCAGCTGTTTGCATTCTCATTTTGACGGCACCCATTCACTGTAGAGGATCCATTGGCTAAATTTCACCAAATCTGTTTAAATGAAGAAACAAATTCTTCTAAGTTGGCCATACCACCCACTCCTAGTATGAATAGCCAAATAAACAGGTTTAGAATACGGGTAGGGCAGTATTTTTGTGGGTTTCAGGCATTATTCAGAATTGCTAAGGAAGCACGGAAACATACACCATATGATCAAGTTCAATGTGGTCGCTTGCCAATTGTGTGAGAAAAACTTGATCGTACTATATTGAAAACGGCACAGCATCAACTAAATACCTCTGTTTTTGTTGTGGTGTGACGGTTTTCAAGCACATGGAACAGCAACACTCAATAGTGACATCTGATACTGGTGTCCCTCACTGACACCTGATCATGACAATACTAAACCCACTTTGTTTTTACATGCGAGAAAAGACTTGGCAAGATCAGCCTGTATAAACACGTTTGGTTTAAATACATATAGCTAAACTGACTGAGTTAAATATATGAGTGTCACAGCAAAGGGTCTGAATACTTAGGACCATGTGATATTTCAGTTTTTCTTTTTTAATAAATCTGTAAAAATGTCAACAATTCTGTGTTTTTCTGTCAATATGGGGTGCTGTGTGTACATTATTGAGGAAAAAAAATTAACTTAAATGATTTTAGCAAATGGCTGCAATATAACAAAGAGTGAAAAATTTAAGCGGGTCTGAATACTTTCCATACCCACTGTATACTGAAAGTGCCAAGAAGAAATAACAAACAGAAATTGTAGTCCATTGACATGAGTATCAAGATTTCATGAATATCATAATTGCAATATAACGTCAACAATAAACCTGAGTCATTAAGAATGAAATCTTATAAATTGTCCTTCTGGGTGTGGAAACTGGGTGTTATTAAATGTCATTTGAGACATAAAGCTTGTTTTATTACTCTGACCTAAGACCACACCTTCTGATCAATGCACGTTTTGAAGTGGTTCCTGATCTACTGCAGTTCAAAAGCTGTGGAGAATTCGTAACTGTTTGTATGTAGTTCTCCAGAGAGCCACATTAGTAATGCTTGAGTGACTCTGTCTGTGTGTGTGTGTGTGTGTGTGTGTGTTTTTGGGGGGAGGGTCACAGCTGAAAGGTGTGGAGGCGGAGCTCGATGTTTAACCACTTGGTTTGTTTGAATTTCCTTAGCAACAATTATTGACACTTCAAAGCATGAGGGCCACTGTTCTATCCAAGACCATGAGATAAATGTTACAGCTGGAAAACCGCAGCACATTTATCAACATACCCATTGAAAACCATCCGTTTAATCAAGATCTCTACCTGCCAAGACAAGCAGCACTTTTATTCCTCAAACACTACTATTCAAATGCTTTGGGTCAGCAAGATTTTTTTTTATAGAAATGTATATTTATTCAGCAAGGACACATTAAATTGTGACAGTGAAGACATTTATATTTATATAGCAAAAAATTATGTTCTTTCAACTTTCTATTTATCAAAGGATCCTAAAAAATTATTAGAGTTTATTAGAATTATTAGTATATTAAAATGATTTACAAAGGATCATGTGACACTGCAACGCTACAGTATCTCCAGTGGTGTAATGTAACAAAGTAATAATACTTTGTTACAGTAAAAATAAAGCTGCTTCATGATGCCATAGAAGAACCTTTTTGTCTAAAGGGTTCCATAAAGAACCTTTAACATCTGAAGAACCTTTCTGTTTCACAAAAGGTTCTTTGTGGCGAAAGAAGGTTCTTCAGATTATAAAAAGGTAAGAAAGAGATTGTTCTTTAAAGAACCTTTGACTGAATGGTTCTTTGTGGAACCAAAAATGGTTCTTCTATGGCATCGCTTGAAGAACCTTTTGAAGCACCTTTATTTTTAAGAGTGTACTTAAGTATTTTTTGGGAGTATCTGCACTTTACTTGAGTTTTTATATTTCTGCCAACTTTTACTTTTACTCCACTACATTTCCTAATTAAAATGTATACTTTTACTCCGATACATTTCCCCAAAGCATATTCGTTACTTACTACAAAATAGTCAGAAGTCAGAAGAACACGGACTGCAGGAAATCAGGTTTGACAAATCAGTGGTCTGGTTAGATGACGGTGTTTACTTATTGAATGAATCAACTTTTTGAACGAATCGGTTGAGTAAATGACTCAGTGATTCACTCATTAACACAGTCGAATGATTTGTTTCTAAAAGAATCAGTCGTTTGAATGAATCGGTTGAATCTCAATGACTCACTCATTAACAGTCACTTGCTGTCACCTACTGGCAGTTTTAATTTCACATTTCGACTATTTTTTTCATGTTTTTAATCATTTCAAATATCAGTATTCACCGTTTTATGTTAAAAACAAAACATTAGGCCTATTTATGCATCTGTAACTGCAGGTTAAATGCATCCATGTCCCCTCTGAGATACATTAAACTGTGTAAATGCATCTAAATGCTATTTCAGATGCAGATTCCAGAAATGTTTTCTTATGTTGGAATGAATGACACTAAGTACCGGATGAAGTGCTTCTTATTCTAACCCAAAAAATGCAAAAATGGAAGAAAGAGTTCAAACTAAACACAATCTTGCTACTCAAGCGGTGTGTGAATTTTTATATATATGTATGTGTATATATATATATATTTATTTATTTGCTTCTTTTCCATTTTGCATTTACTTGTATTTTTACTTTCAATACTTAAGAATGTTTAAGTACTTTTTGTACTTAAGTACAATAAATATCACATACTTTAAGACTTTTACTCAAGTAATATTCTAAACTGTGACTTCATCTTCTACCAAAGCCATTTTCTGGTAAGATATCTGTACTTTTACTTGAGTATGGCTTTCAGGTACTTTATACACCACTGAGTATCTCACAACCAATCCGTACATATTTTACGAAGTGGCTGATTCATATGAATTTCGTATGACCGCACTCGTACGATTTCATACCATTTGTCTAGACCCCAGTGAAGGGTAGGTTTAGGGGCGCGTTTAGGTGTAGGTCAATCGTACAAATTCATACGAATTGTGCAAATCGTAATATACCTACAATTTAGCAAAAATTGTATGAAGTCAGGTTGTACAAATTAGCCACTTTGTAAAATATGTACGAAATGCAATAAAATCGGTTTGCACACTTAAGATTGGAGTAACGATGCTGAAAATTCAGCTTTGCGTCACAGGAATAAATTACATTTAAAAATATATTCATATAGAAAACAGCTATTTTAAATTATAATAATATCTATCTATTTTTTCTGTATTTTGATTAAATAAATGCAGCCTTCGACTTTAAAAATAAAGGTTCCAAAAGGGAGTTTTTGCAGAGATGCCATAAAAAAAAACAATGTATAAACTTTGTCAGACAAAGTTTGATTAGATGATAAAAGTACAAATTCATTATTCAGCACATGATTCGAGTCAGAAACAATGCTATTAGCCAGCCTTATAAGAAAGCTTGTATACCTTTAAGAGGCTGCCCTCAATCTTTGAGCAAATTTTTATTTGTTTTTAACCTAACAGACAAACTCATGATCACAGACACGAAGAACAGTATTTTCAGCACCCAAAAGAACCTTTCAGCAAACAGTTCCTAAAAGAACAATGTTAAATAACATTTTAATAATCTAAATACCCCTTTTCCACTATAAAGAACCCTTTGTGCAAAGGAAAGTTTCCACAAATATATTAAAGATTATTCACGGAACCATAGCAGCCAATAAAGATACTTTATTTTTAATAATCTCTTTAAAAAACATTGAAAAATCTTACCGACCCCAAACATTTGAACGGTAATGTATAATGCACCAGTTCCAGCTTGAGGTTCACTCAGGCTCCCTCCTGTAGGTACAGCTTTACACTGCATGTGACATATGACTGTATGATGTAACTTTAAACTCGAAACACATTTAAACTACTGAAAGGCACCTTTAAAAGAAATTCTAAATTCACTGTCTGCTGCCAATCAAACTGCTAAATTTGCTCTTTAATTGGCTCAGAACTCACGCCACAGGTTTTTAATACATACATTTCATTTGCATTTCTCCTCACATTTGAACAAACTCCTCGGATGACATCTTACCTCAGATCTTGAGAACTCCAAGCTGAGTCCAGCAGAGCTCAAAGATCCATTACTTCAGCAGATTACGTGAATCAAACGAACCAAAAAGCACACCTGAATCTTCATGCATCTCCAGTGCATGGCAGGTTAGGTCACAGCGCTGATTACTGTGAGCTAAATGCGGCTTTGTGTTTGGCAGCAGATAAGAGCCGTGTGATGTCATGGGTGGGGGAGGACGAGGAGGCCGTGGCTTAGGTGTCTGTTTCCAAGAGCACTTGAGTAACAGAGGCCACTGCTGCTCGCTGTGCCGCCTGATGCCTGTCTGGTTAATGTTCTCCTACCTGACGCTCTCAAAACCTGCTGTTAGGTCCTGCTGTTTTACTCCCTCAGGGAACGGTAACACTATTTATGGGTCAACATTTACCTGTATTGCCTTACTGACATCACATTTTAATAACTGAAGGAGGAAACCCTGGCAAGAAACACTAAAAACAACAAACATAATCAATAATAAAAATCGATTGGCCAGTCCACCAGAGATTGAGAAACTTCAAGGAAAAGTTTTTGCACTAGTGGTTTGACGTCCAATTAAAGCAATTAATTTTCTCATGAGCCAATTAATTAAATAACTAAATAAACTTCCATCTAGAGGTAAGCCTAAGTTTCAGATATAGCTGGGTTAAACCGCATTATTTTTCAGATAAAAGATGAAAATAAGAATGAAACACAAAAGAAAACCCCGATTAAACTTAAATTATGCATACAGTGGCTATAGCCATTTAATAAATAAACTAAATAACTTGACATTTACAGCTTCGATATTACTGTGCTTTTAAACAGCATTAAACACTTTGTGTGTGATAACTTTAGGCTTTTATTGTGGATTTAAAAATCTCACAATTTTAGGTCCTAAAGACAGAAGTAAGAATAAAACGCAAAGAAAAAAAGCATTCAAAAATCTGCAATTTTCTGAATATATATATTTTTTTGTATGAAAACTCGCTGTGATTAAATACTAGGCTTTGTGCACCTGCTGACTTGACTTGAGTCAAATTTCATTTCCAAAACTGATAAGCCAGTAGCCTACACATGTGGAAATATAAAACATGTTTTGTTGTTTGCCCTGTTAAAAGCACGTCCATAATAATACATGTCGGGTGAATCCAGAAAGTTCAACTTTAACTAAAGCTGTCAAGCATCCACACGACTTTATATTTCTCCAAGTATGCATGAAATAAACCACTTACCTCTTAACTAAACACGTCTACCGCCGTGTTTTGCCTTTAGGACGCATCAGGATGCTAATAAACCGGAAACC
The DNA here is from genome assembly GCF_001515645.1 of Sinocyclocheilus grahami. Lineage (NCBI taxonomy): Eukaryota > Metazoa > Chordata > Actinopteri > Cypriniformes > Cyprinidae > Sinocyclocheilus > Sinocyclocheilus grahami. Next base: position 146,433 of record NW_015506472.1, on the reverse strand, counting down.
ATGTTTCATGATACTCTCTGAGGAAACATTAACCGTGATCTTTAACCAGTGGGAGGCAAAGGCTGATCACCAAAAACACTTTGCTATCAGTTTGTTTGCTTCTTCCAAGCGGACATCGAGACGCACTGAAAAGCATAATCATTTATATGTATTACTTATAAGGAATAGCACCTGACAGTCAAATAGAAATCCGCTCCAGTAATCTCTATAAAATGATCACACAAAACACTTTATTCTGTAATCGCAATCGACTGTGATTGGTCCATCTCGATCAGCGATGAGAAAATTATCAGGAGACATCGGTGCGATGATAATAATTTACACCTGAGTTGTGAGACTGAGAAACGCTGCTATGCAGTGAAACTGAAAATACCCAGTAAATAAATCAAAGGTAAAAAAAATAATTATTTATACCAATCGTACCTTGCCTAATCGCAGACAAGCTCCTTGCCGTCTAAGCCACGCCCATCTGAATTCGTTCGTGAATAAAAGGAAACATCAGTTTGATGTGCGTCTCTACTATAAAGACGTTTCAGGAGTTTGGTGTCTAAATTAGGATCATATTATTGATTATTTTGCCTTATGCACTCACAGTATACTTTTTTGTTTGAGGATGTTAACAGCTGAATGTTTTCAATAGGATTTGTAATCAGCAGGTGTTTTATAGTTTGTTGTGCTGCCCCCTAGCGATAGATAAATAGACTGCATATCAAAAACTCATCAAGTCAAGTCAAGTCTGCTTTATTGTCAATTCTTCCACTTGTACAGCACACACACACAGAGAAAATTGAAATTGCGTTACTCTCAGACCCTTGGTGCATACAGATAACACTAGCAGTAGAAAATAATTATATTCAAAATGATTATATATATATTAATTCTGATAATGTGAATAAAGTGGCCCAGCATAGTGGTGTTCAAACTTGGGAACCCATAAGGGGCTTGTAGGGAGTCCGTGAAAAATATTAATTCATTCATTCATTTTAAGGCTGCCAAAGTTAAAGTGTGCCCTTAAGATATTATTAAAATACATTTATCGTAATTATGTTTTTGTTTCCATTCACTAAATGTAATTATTTCATTCTCCTTTCTGCTCAGAAATCAATACATTCATTCATTTTCTTATTATTTGTTCTTTTTTTTAAATATTCTTCTATGTTTTTCTACTTTTCTTATTTTAAAAAACTCCTGACTTTTTTTTTCTGTGAAAAATATGAATTAATCCCATGTACTTTTTGAACTTTTAATAGGTTTTTTTTTTCTTTAAATGTAACTTTTAATTAAAAACAAATCTTTTCCAAATAATATTTGAACAAGTTTAGTAAAATGACAATGTAAAAGCTAAATACTGTATGTTATATTTATTTTTGAAAACATTTTTTTACTTAGTTAATAATATTACATTTAATATTAATATTAATATTGTATAAATTAATTTTCACACATTCAAATATACAGCTATCAACAGTGTCCCCAAAAGGGATCATTATATCCAGGATCCTTAAAAGGTTTATAAAAACATATCCAAGATATCTTCCACTAAAACAATGAGAGTCTAGATGAAAAGTTAAGTGTGAAACGGTCTAAAAGTGCTTCCGTCTGACACTATTAACCCTTTAAAAACAAATAACATTTCCAAAACATACTATTATTCAATTTCTATAGTGAGGCATTGCTTGTGTGCATTGTGAATGGAAGTTCAGGGGTCTCTGAATAATGAGCTCCATGATCCTTAATGAACTGTCTCCAGTGTGTTCAGAAAGCCCCGGTGACCCCTCTCTCCCCCCAGCAGAGTTCTGGTGTTAGATCAATAAGGAAACTCTTCTCTCTGTGTTACACTTACCCTTCAGCGCATTTGCAATAGCCAGAGTAGAGGGAAACGTGAAGTGAATTTCAATATCCCGTCTGCAGTCCGTCGCTCCCAGTCTGCCACCAATCAAGAGAGATGGGAAACAAGCTTGACACAATGAAGTACATTGCCGGCTTTGTCCCGTCACAAAAGCTGTTTTGTCCATTGAAGGACTTGCTGGAGGAGGAAAGTAGCGGTGGCAGGGTGGGCTGTCAGACTCGGCCAGCTTTGTCAAAGTTGATTCATGTAGAGTTGGGAAGTTTTATGGTTGTTAGTGATGTTGTTGTTGTGTTTTCCATTTTATTATGCATTTAAGTACTGCTACTGTTGAAGATTTTAAAAGACCTTTATGGTAATAAATGATTCAAAGGTTTCAGCTAAACAAATTTAATGTAAGCTGTAGAATATCATTTTTAGGAAAAAGTGCCATTTTTTTCCACATTCACTCACTAGTACTGATATAATTAACGATAGTGTAAGGAGGATATTGAACTTATTTTAATATGACTTATTTTTGAGTCTGTTTTGTGTGTAATGCAAAAAGAAATGTTAAAGTAAAACATGTCTTATTGGAATTTGTTGTTGTTGTTGTCATTTATTTCTGCTCAATATCAATATTTTGTGATTTTCCTCTCTTTTGAAAATAATGCTTTGATGTTTCTGACATCATGTTTAAAGGTGTGTACATTATTTTTATTAATGAATTTATTCCAAATACACTACCGTTCAAACGTTTGGGGTTGGTCAAATTGAAGGACGTCTCTTATGCTAACCAAGGCATCTTTGCTCAAAAACATAAAAATAGTAATATTGTAAAATATTATTACGGTTTAAAATAACTCTTTTTTTTTTTTAATATATTTTGAAAATTTCATTTATTTTAATGAAGGCTGAATTAATTTTCAGCATCATTACTCCAGGCTTCAGAAATCCTTCAGAAATCATCCTAATATGCTGATTTGCTGCTGTTGAAAACTGTCGGGCTGTTTAATATTAAAAAATTTTTTATTTATATTAATATATTTTTTCATTGTAATATAAGTATTAAAAACGATAGGTTGTAAAATGCCAAATATTTAATAAAAAATAAGCTAATGTTCCATTCCTTAGTTGCTCCTGTCTTTCCACGAAGAAACACTAGATGGCGACTTCCTCTTTCACTGTGGAGCAGATTTGAGGATGAAGTCAATTTTAAAAAGCTTAATTTCTCTGAAGAACAGATAGGCCTACAAAATAAAAATGTCAGTCAGTGTATTCTCAATGTAAGGTTTTAAAACCTTTACATAACTGCAATTATTTATCATTAAGCAAGCATTATCTAGAGCAGGGGTGCCCAAACTCGGTCCTGGAGGGCCGGTGTCCTGCAGAGTTTAGCTCCAACTTGCCTCAACACACCTGCCGGGAAGTTTCTAGCATGCCTAGTAAGAGCTTGATTAGCTGGTTCAGGCGTGTTTGATTAGGGTTGGAGCTAAACTCTGCAGGACACCGGCCCTCCAGGACCGAGTTTGGACACCTCTGATCTAAAGAAATCAAGTAGCCTTGGGTTCATCACTTGAGGCTCGCATGTCTGTCAGTCAGGTGACTGGAACTGCGGTCACGCTCCAATCAGCTTCGACGGTTTTGTTTGGGCCCGTTTGGTTGTGACGTTTTACAGTCTTTCCTTCAGGCCTCCGTTCCCGTAATACAGTGGGATTACACTCGCAGACCTGGAAAACAAGCTCGACAGAGGAAGACTGACCGAGTATGACACCAACACAAACAATCCTTCAATAGAAGATACTTTCCCTTACTTACATATTGTCATTTACAGGCAGCTGATCCCAGTTAATTATTCAGAATCAGAAGAGCTTTATTACCAAGTATGTATACACACAAAAGGAATTTGACTTTACGACAGGAGCTTCCAGTGCAGAAGAAAGTACATTCATAGTGCACACATACAGTACATAGGAATAACACAGTAGGGATAGAATATAACAGTAATATAAGAAAAAAAACTGAAAGTAAATGTACTATATACAGAAATAGAAGTATAGGGGAAAAATTTAAATGTTTAGATACATGTACACTGCAAAAAATAAGTGTAATTTTAACTGTAAAATGTTGTAAAAACGCTACGGGAAAAAACTGTTAATAGGTTAACAGTAAGTTCCCGTACTATATACACAGGGAAAAACTGTAAAATATCTAACCAGACATTTCATGTAATTTTACAGTAAAATGCTGTTAATTTTACAGTTTTTAGAAGTAAAAATAACAGATCAATGTATAATTTACAGTCAAAAACTGTAAACTGATATTCCCAGAATTCCCTGCATGACACTCAACATTTGAAAGTATTTTGTTTAAATAATCATGTTTTTTTAATAGTTTTTGTTATTAGTTATGTATATTTGGGCTTTATGTTACATCTTCTGTTGTTTAATGAAAGTTTAATGCATTATTTAAGTATCATGTGTGTTACCATGATGGTGTTTTGTGTTTGCATGAATGACTCTGTGCACCTTCTATATATTAGTATATACTTCTGCTTGTGGTGAAGCTACTTGTGATGAGCTCTGATTCTTCATGTGGCTTTCTCTTTTACCACCTGCATTATTATGGTGGTTGTCAGTATGTGAAAGGTACAAATACAGATTATAATAGCAGTGTGCATTGTTGAATTTACTGGTTTACATTCAAATTTTATTTAAGTATCATGTGTGTTACCATGATGGTGTTTTGTGTTTGCATGAATGACTCTGTGCACCTTCTATATATTAGTATATACTTCTGCTTGTGGTGAAGCTACTTGTGATGAGCTCTGATTCTTCATGTGGCTTTCTCTTTTACCACCTGCATTATTATGGTGGTTGTCAGTATGTTAAAGGTACAAATACAGTTTATAATAGCAGTGTGCATTGTTGAATTTACTGGTTTACATTCAAATTTTCTTGTTTGTAAATTACAGTTTTATACTGTAAAATGTACAGTTTTTGGCCGTAAATGTTTTTACAGTTTTTCTGTATTTTTTACAAAATTATTCTGGCAACCACAGCTGCCAAAATTATTTTGTAAAAAATACAGAATTTCTTTTTACGGTGTACAGATATGTTATAAGTGTGCAGATATGTTATTTACAAAGTGTGCTGTTTACAAGTGTACAAATTTGGATTCTGTGTATAAATAGTGCATCCAGTTGTGATGGACGATGTATACTTATGAAAGTTTAATTGTTCAGGCTGAATATACTGGTTTACATTCAAATTTTCTTGTTTGTAAATTACAGTTTTATACTGTAAAATGTACAGTTTTTGGCCGTAAATGTTTTTACAGTTTTTCTGTATTTTTTACAAAATTATTCTGGCAACCACAGCTGCCAAAATTATTTTGTAAAAAATACAGAATTTCTTTTTACGGTGTACAGATATGTTATAAGTGTGCAGATATGTTATTTACAAAGTGTGCTGTTTACAAGTGTACAAATTTGGATTCTGTGTATAAATAGTGCATCCAGTTGTGATGGACGATGTATACTTATGAAAGTTTAATTGTTCAGGCTGAATATAGACTGTGGGAAAAAACTGTTCTTGTGCCTGGCTGTTCTGGTGGTCAGTGCTCTGTAGCGCCGGCCAGAAGGCAACAGTTCGAAGAGAGAGTGGGGTCCAAGGTGATTTTCTTAGCCCTTTTCCTTACTCTGGAGATGTAAAGATCTTGGAGGCTGGGCAGAGGGGCACCAATAATCCTCTCAGCAGTCCTGACTGTCCGTTGTAGTCTCTTGATGTCTGATTTGGTAACTGAACCAAACCAGACAATTGTGGATGAACACAGGACAGACTCAATGATAGCAGAGTAGACCTGTTTCAGCGGCTCCTGTGGCAGGTTGAACTTTCTCAGCTGGCGAAGGAAGTACAACCTCTGCTGGGTCATTTTTACAATGGAGTCTATGTGAGTGTCCCACTTCAGGTCCTGAGAGATGGTGGTTCCCAGGAATCTGAATGTCTCCACTGTCATTACAGTGCTGTTCATGATGGTGAGTGGGGGGAATGCAGGGAGGTTCCTCCTGAAGTCAACGATCATCTCCACAGTTTTGAGTGTGTTGAGCTCCAGGTTGTTGTGACTGCACCAGACAGCCAGCTCTTTAACCTCCTGTCTGTAAGCAGACTCATCTCCGTCCTTGATAAGGCCAATGACTGTGATTCAAAAATTCAATTAAATTAATAGGGAAAATGACAATAAATTAAATTAATTTAAATTAAATTATAATATGGATTAATAATGGAACTTTTAATACCTGTGATTCAAACATTTTAATAAATTAAATTAATTCAAATTAAATTATAATAGGGATTAATAATGCAACTTTTAATACATGTAATTCAAAAATTAAATGAAAAATAATTAAATTGAATTAAATTAAATTGGCTACTGCAGGTTCATATACTAAAAATTGCAGTTTCATTATAGCCAATGACATAAAAACAAACAGCAGTTTTAGCAAAATTATGGATTAATTGGTCACGACAAGACATGTGGTGTATTATGTGGTCTGCCATTTGACAAGGTTTGAGAACAACTGTGTTAAACCATGGATTTGTGGAGGTGAAGCTGGTCTTACAGTAGATCAATTTAGGAAGTTTAGATTAATTTTTGGGAGGGAAAAGTAAAGAGGCGGAGCAAGCAGAGAAAACACAGGGAATATGTGATCTAAAAATAGCCAATGGTTCTGTTGGGGTGGAGCTAATCCTCTTTGCAGCAGAATTACTGACTGTGGGATTAGGCAGCTTTATCTACCCTCTATAATACTGTCCCGGAGCAGGCCGTAAAAAAACTAGCTCTGAGCATCACCGGAAATGGGCATTTTACTTCAGCCAGTTAAGCCTGTGTCGCTGATGTCAGCCTGAGAAGGAAGTGATGTCAGCATCCTTCTGCATGTTATGAAGGAACATTATATGTTAATAAAAAAGTTTTGAAAGATATTGCACTTTGGTGCAAGCAAAAGTATTCAAGCAAAAACATTTCAGGCTATGAAAGCTAAAATGAATAAATGTGGCAATTTAAAGGCTACAATCTGCATTTTATCTAGTTAAATGTGTTTAAAGGGTCCTCTTCTCACTTAATAACTTTTAAGTGATTATTTAGCATTAATGGCATCATAAGCATGTGAGGTAAAATCATTACCGTACATGATTGTAACAGTATTCCGCTCCCCCAAAACACGCAATAGCATCCGCTTTGGTCTATTGTGGTTTCATGTGTTCTTTAAACAGGACTCTACCATTTGGTCAGGCAGCATCAAGTGTAGGGAGAGTCCATCTGGATGAGCCGGTCGACCCATAATCCTCTGGTCTGCCCAACAGCCTCCAGTTAAGATGACATGTAGGGCTTGCCTTCTGAAATCCTGCCAGGATTTTCCTTTGGATTTTTAAAATTCATATCAAACACCATAACACTTAAAGGAATAATAATTCTGGTAAGTTCATTTAATTTCATTTTGATTTTATATATATAAAATTGCTTTTAGAACCAATTTGTTTAAATCATGCCTGTATTTGGTGATGTGAATGCTTCACATTCAACTTTAAATGTTTGAAGTCGTACGAATGACAGATCACAGTATTTGACTACATCCGTGTGGATCACAGCAATAAAATGGAAACCATAAGCAGAGATTAGAATCATACTTTGAAAGTGTTGCATGCTTGTATTTTGCAGATCTATAAAGCTGATGGAAAAGCCTCATGACATGTTGCCTTTCATTGTGTACAACAGATTATTTATTGACTTTTAGCCATTGACATTTTTGTTCCCGTCTGTCCTCCAATGAGATTACAATTATAAAATGACAGCTCTAAAACGAAAATAGCTATTGAAAGATGTTAAGTATGTTTTTTTTTTTACATTTAGCTTTAAAGCAAATTGCACCCTGATATACGATTATATAATTATTTTCTTTTTTCTAAAAAAATCTAAGCACTTGTAAAATCAAAAAGTACAGTACCATATCTATATATATCTTTTGTATACTAGATATATTTACATTTACATTTAGACATTTAGCAGACGCGTTTATTCAAAGCGACTTACAAATGAGGACAATGGAAGCAATCAAAACTAACAAAAGAGCATATATCTTTTGTATGTACTCTGCCTGAGGAAGGTCTGCTGATTGAAATGTTGCATATTAAAATGATGAATTAAGTAACATGTATGCAGAATGTAAGAAAATATAATGTAACTAATTTATAATATAAAAGTTTTCCAGTTCACCAATTATTTAAAAAAACATTCTTATTTTATTTTTAAGATTTTAATAAACAGCAATGTCAGATAATGACAACAAACATTTAAAATGCCCAAATATATCTGAATGAAGTATGTTGACTTTAAGGACAGGTGACATGCTTAAGCAAACGTGCCCTTCAGACTTGCCCTCTGTTAGATACCGTCTCCTCCCTGTGACATCACTAAAGACCAAGTGGTAACCTCCCGCTCTCTCTCGTGAAGCCAACACGGAAGTGACTTCAACTGTAATTCATCGACTTGCTGCTAGAAGCTGGCTGCAAAAGGGAGTCAATCCCATAGACTCTCCATGTTAAAATGCCCAACTTTACAGCAGAAAAAAACATGTTTACAGGCTGGTTCAAAAAATTATTTTGGTCTACATAGCTAATTTTGCTATATTTATATAATTTAACATTTAATAATATACAGTATACAATTTAACATCTTCATGACAACTGTGAGGGGGGTGAATTTTTTTATAACTCATTCGTTTAAATTATATTAAGCCTTAAAGGGGTCATATGATGTTGCTAAAAAGAACATTATTTTGTGTATTTGGTGTAATGAAATGTGTTTA
>NW_015506472.1:134734-137662 GCF_001515645.1 Sinocyclocheilus grahami | reverse complement strand
GAGCCGTTTTAGGTAGGCGTGGTTGACTCTTAACTTTTATAAAGAATATCTCTTTGGATTTGAGACTTTAGTCTTTGCAACTTTACAGATCTTCTTTATGCACTAAGAGCTTGTAACACTCCAAAGAGAAAGGAAAAATTGAAATTGCATCATATGACCCCTTAAAAGTTCTGCATAATTAAGGGCGTGGCCACTTGAGTGACAGGTGGATTGCCACTGCTGTCACCACCGTCGAGCTAGGTGGGCGTGGTTTCAGCAACCAGCTCCCGCCTCTTTGCCCATTTTCGATTATCAGGGAGTGACGTGCTGCCAAGATGGCAATGGCCGGCTCCTCCTACTTTAGGCTTAAAAAACGCTCTTCGGAAAACCACGGGTGACGTCATGGACACTACGTCCATGTTTTTATACAGTCTATGCTAAAGACCCGCCCACACCATATGCACTTTCAGCCATATAAGGATATATCACCTGACAAAAGAATTTAGTGGGAAGATTGTATAAAGACTTAATTATTGATTTCAGTTTAGCTTTCAGATGTTAGAGCACATGCATTATGTATATATTAGAACATATACATACACACATCATATATTATTATTATTTATTAGTTTTCAATGAAAAATGTTTTATTTGCTTAAATTCAAGTAATCTACTCACAGTCATTATAATAATGTGCCAGGACATGTACAGTATGTGCATTTTATATGCCCTTTGCATGGTATTCAGAACATTGTAAATGGATAAATATCATGATCTAATCCCATAACAGACATAACCACATGCATTTGCTAGGTTTGTTGTAGCTTATTTTGTCTTAGTACATGTCTAAAGTTATGTAATGCCCATCTGGGGCTGCCAGATCATGATGACCAGGTCGAGACGGGATACTCAGTGAATGTAGATGTGTTCTCTCTGTAATCTCTTTTCTACTGTTTTTAATATTTGGGCAAGGGACAGTTGTCAGTGCTCAGGGATGAATGGCTTGATTTTTGCTCAATACATGCACCAGTTCAATCTGTTTTGCTCTTATACTCCAAGTTGTACTCTATTATGCTCCAAACATTTGATTATTTCATCAAGAGACCTGTTCATCACCCTCCAAATTTAATCTGGCTTTCTGGGAATAAATAAAATTAATCTGTTTTTAAAACGGATTAAATCATAGCTCTCACTTGGAAAGCGGTAGAAAATACGGCACATGTTGGGGCACAAGAAAAGCAGTCTCCATTATAGTACTTAGACATTTTGATATTGTCAGCATCTTGATCCATTGCTAAACAGACACACATGAATGTGTGTGTTGCCATAAAAGCTGCCACATTTTGTTGCCATGCATGACATTCATTCATCAGTATATTACAAATGCACAAATACGTAAGTGTTCAATATGAAATACTTTGATTTCAGGCATGTAGTGAGCAGGATGTCTCGTCTCTGGTGTGTTCAGATCAAATGGCTTTTGTTATGACGAGATGACGAGAAAACAACTCGTTATGTCGAGATCACGAGAAAATTAAGTCGTGATCATGAGAAAACAAGAAAGAAAGAAAAATTATAATAATGCATGGCCACTTAGAACTTCCGTAGGCTTACTATTACAGATTGAAAGAAAGGAATAAAATGTACTGTAATAAGTGTAGAATTGCACTGTCTGTTTACTCACGTGCATCAATCGGAGTGAGAGAAACAGTGAGAGATGTTGAGACAGGTGAAAAGCATTTGGGTAATAGTTAATATTATCCTCTGTTAGCAGGGGATAATCATTGCATTTGTATGGGATCATTTTCCCGCCAAATGTATTGCAGTCAGGGATGAAAAAAAAAAAACAAGCGTGAAACCAAAATTTAAAAACGCAAGTAAAATTATAATATTGCACAAAATTTAAAAATGAAAGCAACGTTTTCAGAATAGCGAACAATGGTCACGGATCAAAAAATAATAAGTGTAAATCAGAAATGTAATAACGCATTAAAAAAAATAATAAGCACGAATCAAAACTTTAAACACATTTAAAATCATATTGCACAAAACTGAAATATTAATGCAAAATTATCCAAATTGCACACAAAATCATGTTTTCCTTGGTTATATTTCTCTGTTTTTTGTGCTCTCAGACATTTTCTGCACATATTTTTATTTTTTGTATTCTTATGCTGTTTTTCCCCTTTGCTCTTTATTCCACGTTCTGTGCGTCTTCTTCCAAATGTTGCGGTTAGAGTTTCATGTAAATCAGGGAGGGCTAAAACATCATCATTGGTCCACTAGTTCTAGATTGACAGCTCCTCCTCTAGCCAATCAGTCGAAGAGGGGCGGTGACGTCACTCATTACTGCTGATGCTCAGTGTTCTGTTCACCTGGTGAAAATGGACAACTGTCGGCTGGGAACACATAAACACAATCAAGCCTAGAAAAAAGCCAGTGAACCACCCCTTTAAATCAATCATTCAAATGGCTGATTCATTCAGTGAGGAATAAAGCGAATCATTCAATACGAAAGGCTGCTGTGTTGCTTGTAGAGGACACTGTTCTGCTGTGGCTTTGTTTGGACTCTTTGTTGAAATAGAGCAAAATGAGAAAATAGTTACTATTAATAGTAAACTCACTCAAAATATACTTCTTGTTATATTGATTCAGTTCAATAAACATTATGGTCCTGATATTAGGAAAAACACTCTTCCTCGTGTTTTTCTTAACTATATGTCTTAAAATAAATTATAGTGCCATTCTTTACAAACAACATTTATTTTAAATGCTAAGCCTATAACTCATTTAAAACTAAACTAAAACTGAACCTCCTGCTGGGTTCACATACTTCTCATTTCCATGAGTGAATCGTTAGACGCGGTGTAACATTTGGTTGATAAACTATTAGCCTATTTATTTTGTAAAGAAGGCTTTGTACTTCTCTCGTATCTGAATATCTACTTA
>NW_015506472.1:125691-134291 GCF_001515645.1 Sinocyclocheilus grahami | reverse complement strand
TCTTCTTCCAAATGTTGCGGTTAGAGTTTCATGTAAATCAGGGAGGGCTAAAACATCATCATTGGTCCACTAGTTCTAGATTGACAGCTCCTCCTCTAGCCAATCAGTCGAAGAGGGGCGGTGACGTCACTCATTACTGCTGATGCTCAGTGTTCTGTTCACCTGGTGAAAATGGACAACTGTCGGCTGGGAACACATAAACACAATCAAGCCTAGAAAAAAGCCAGTGAACCACCCCTTTAAATCAATCATTCAAATGGCTGATTCATTCAGTGAGGAATAAAGCGAATCATTCAATACGAAAGGCTGCTGTGTTGCTTGTAGAGGACACTGTTCTGCTGTGGCTTTGTTTGGACTCTTTGTTGAAATAGAGCAAAATGAGAAAATAGTTACTATTAATAGTAAACTCACTCAAAATATACTTCTTGTTATATTGATTCAGTTCAATAAACATTATGGTCCTGATATTAGGAAAAACACTCTTCCTCGTGTTTTTCTTAACTATATGTCTTAAAATAAATTATAGTGCCATTCTTTACAAACAACATTTATTTTAAATGCTAAGCCTATAACTCATTTAAAACTAAACTAAAACTGAACCTCCTGCTGGGTTCACATACTTCTCATTTCCATGAGTGAATCGTTAGACGCGGTGTAACATTTGGTTGATAAACTATTAGCCTATTTATTTTGTAAAGAAGGCTTTGTACTTCTCTCGTATCTGAATATCTACTTAAACAACATCCTTCACATATGCAAAAAATTTGTTTGGAAAACACCAAGGCAAATACGTAAGTGTTCAATATGAAATACTTTGATTTCAGGCATGTAGTGAGCAGGATGTCTCGTCTCTGGTGTGTTCAGATCAAATGGCTTTTGTTATGACGAGATGACGAGAAAACAACTCGTTATGTCGAGATCACGAGAAAATTAAGTCGTGATCATGAGAAAACAAGAAAGAAAGAAAAATTATAATAATGCATGGCCACTTAGAACTTCCGTAGGCTTACTATTACAGATTGAAAGAAAGGAATAAAATGTACTGTAATAAGTGTAGAATTGCACTGTCTGTTTACTCACGTGCATCAATCGGAGTGAGAGAAACAGTGAGAGATGTTGAGACAGGTGAAAAGCATTTGGGTAATAGTTAATATTATCCTCTGTTAGCAGGGGATAATCATTGCATTTGTATGGGATCATTTTCCCGCCAAATGTATTGCAGTCAGGGATGAAAAAAAAAAAACAAGCGTGAAACCAAAATTTAAAAACGCAAGTAAAATTATAATATTGCACAAAATTTAAAAATGAAAGCAACGTTTTCAGAATAGCGAACAATGGTCACGGATCAAAAAATAATAAGTGTAAATCAGAAATGTAATAACGCATTAAAAAAAATAATAAGCACGAATCAAAACTTTAAACACATTTAAAATCATATTGCACAAAACTGAAATATTAATGCAAAATTATCCAAATTGCACACAAAATCATGTTTTCCTTGGTTATATTTCTCTGTTTTTTGTGCTCTCAGACATTTTCTGCACATATTTTTATTTTTTGTATTCTTATGCTGTTTTTCCCCTTTGCTCTTTATTCCACGTTCTGTGCGTCTTCTTCCAAATGTTGCGGTTAGAGTTTCATGTAAATCAGGGAGGGCTAAAACATCATCATTGGTCCACTAGTTCTAGATTGACAGCTCCTCCTCTAGCCAATCAGTCGAAGAGGGGCGGTGACGTCACTCATTACTGCTGATGCTCAGTGTTCTGTTCACCTGGTGAAAATGGACAACTGTCGGCTGGGAACACATAAACACAATCAAGCCTAGAAAAAAGCCAGTGAACCACCCCTTTAAATCAATCATTCAAATGGCTGATTCATTCAGTGAGGAATAAAGCGAATCATTCAATACGAAAGGCTGCTGTGTTGCTTGTAGAGGACACTGTTCTGCTGTGGCTTTGTTTGGACTCTTTGTTGAAATAGAGCAAAATGAGAAAATAGTTACTATTAATAGTAAACTCACTCAAAATATACTTCTTGTTATATTGATTCAGTTCAATAAACATTATGGTCCTGATATTAGGAAAAACACTCTTCCTCGTGTTTTTCTTAACTATATGTCATAAAATAAATTATAGTGCCATTCTTTACAAACAACATTTATTTTAAATGCTAAGCCTATAACTCATTTAAAACTAAACTAAAACTGAACCTCCTGCTGGGTTCACATACTTCTCATTTCCATGAGTGAATCGTTAGACGCGGTGTAACATTTGGTTGATAAACTATTAGCCTATTTATTTTGTAAAGAAGGCTTTGTACTTCTCTCGTATCTGAATATCTACTTAAACAACATCCTTCACATATGCAAAAAATTTGTTTGGAAAACACCAAGGCATGGCGATGCTCGCGCTGACCAGCAAAACCTACATATTGTACAAAAGACAAGCTACATTGAGTCACCAATACCTTTTGTATGTTTAGTTGTCTCATTTACTTTGATGATGAAGAGGCTGCGATGTAAAGTTTGCAATGCTAGAACTGATTATGTTGTGTGCGCGCGGGAGGCGCCGGCACGAACACTTGGGTTACTCACATCAACGGAAAGATGTGATATCCGTCAGATAGGAGCAAGACATCATTCAAAACGATCTATTTTTTATCTGTGTACCTTCAAAATAACTGAAAAGTTGTACTTTTGTAAAATAAAGAAAACATACAAAATGCACTTGCCATCTCTGTGAACCTCTTCCTGAAATTAAGAAAAACTCAGCTATACTGTCTAACACTATACTTGTCACACAGAATGAGAAATATATTTATAGAAAACTTGAAGTGCCCGCCTTTACCTGTTTACATTTTGCTTATTTGACAATAAATGCATTATATAAGTCACTTTGGAAGATAAATCATAGCACGTTCAGAAGATAAAAAATGCAACATGTAATTCGGAAAATACAGTATAGCAAATTATTTTGCGGGACCCCCTGGCTTTGGGTCACGACACGGACCCCAGTTTGAAAACCCATGCTCTTACTCATATATCCTCTCCTAACTGTAATAACCATAATAACCAGACTTATAATCAGTCAGGTAAAGGCGAGTCAGACACATCAGTGACTTAGTGAGGCCGGTGCATTTAGTGGCTGATCCCTTTCGCGATGTGACCAGAGGCGAATAAATACAGGTGAATATAACCGCGACAGTTTACTAGGACGGCTCATTTAACGTTAACGGATCGCCAGGTAGGCGTACAGCAGTGACAGACAGACACAATGGTGTGCTTGTATGGAAAGATGTTCCCCAGCCGACAGTTGTCCATTTTCACCTGTACAAGTGAACAGAACATAAGTTATGACTATAACTATGGATATGTGAGACCGAAGGATGACCGTCACTAACGGTCTAAATAGAATGATAACCTTCGTTCCGCCTTCTCTCGAGACCTTATGTAATCAAAGTCATGCCCATGACCCCGGAGGCGGAACTCCCGCACGTATAAAAGCGGGTTTTACTTCCGGCTCGTTCTCTTACCTTGAACGCCCCAGAGTGCCGAGCGACAAGGATTAGTGACGGTCATCCTTCGGTCTCACAGATCCATAGTTATAGTCATAACTTACGATCCGTTTCGACCTCACTCTGACCGTCACTAACGGTCTAAATAGGATGACTCATGTCAACAGGGTCGCGAGGAACTACAAAATCCACACCATTCGCTCCTCGCTGGGCAACAGACATTAAAACAGCAGTGCTCACTGGTGTTTAGCTGGCCATCAACCCTTCCATGAAATGCAGAGATAGATGAGGCATAGACCTTGATCGTGCTAGCCGCTTTGCCTTGGTCTAGTTGAATTTGCAAAAAACGAAGAACAAGAGGCACGGAACAGGTTATTGGATCAACATTTGTGCCCAAACACCATTCTGAAAAGATTCTCCATTTAATGGCATAGTTAGCATGAGTAGATGGGGCTCTAGCATTGTTTAGAGTCTCCCGCACAGCATCATCTAGCTGCTAAGGGACGGGCTCTGCAGGGACCACATCCACAAGCGCAGAGCCATTGGGTTCTGATGCCAAATTTGGCCACCCACTTGTGACAGGAGATCCGCCCGTGATGGTAGCTGCCACGGTTTACCCTGAATCAGCTGAATCATCTCTGAAAACCATGGCCTTCATGGCCAAAGTGGAGCAACTAGCAAAATCATGTAGCAACGGTTGTGATCACTGATCTCCTGTGGGGAATATTGCCCAATGGGTCTCCCCTGCGAAGGAAACTCCTGTTCATCCAGGGAAGTAAGGCTCGCATGCAGGCCTGTGAAACACACAGCTTCTTCCTCCTGTCCTCTCTCGGATGAAGACGAAAAGAGTTGACCCACCGTTGTATAGGGCATGCCCTCAACAGACCTAAGGGAATTACTATCGATGCCGCTGCTATCATGCCTAATAGCTTCTGGACCCTGTGGGCTGTCACAATCTTCCCTGTCTGGAAGTGATTTATTGCTTTATCCAGGCTGTCTATTATCTGAGGAGTAAGACATACCTCCATTGTCAAGGAATTGAATTATAGACCAAGGAAATCCACCTGCTGTTTGGGCTGGAGACTGCTCTTTTCTCAATTCACAGTGAACCCCAGGAACTGAATATGGGCTAGAACTTCTTCTGTGTTCCGAATCACCTGCTCTCGAGAAGGAGCACAGATTAGCCAATCGTCCAGATATGGCAGGATCTTGATCCTGCGTAACTGAAGGGGAGCTAGGGCGGCTGCAACCACCCGAGTGAAGATTCTTGGTGCTAATGACAGGCCGAATGGTAGAACCCTGAACTGAAAGGCTTGGCCTTGAAAAGCAAAGCGGAGGAAGGGCCTGTGCTCTAGGCAAATTGGAACATGAAAATAGGCATTTTTTAGATCCAGAGATGTGAACCATTCTCCTGCACTTATGGACTGCATTACAATCCTTGTATGGATCATTTTGAATGGAAGAACTTTTAAGTACTGGTTGAGTCCCCTGAGGTCTAGAACGGGACGATAACCGCCATCTTTTTTTGGCACTATGAAATAAGTTGAATAAAATCCAGTCTGCTGTGCGTTGAAGGGCACCTTTGAAATGACTCCTTTTTGTAAGAGATTTTCCATCTCTTCTACCAGTATGGACTTCAGTAGTGGGTCCCTGACAACAGTCATTCGGACTTTTGAAAAGGGTGGAGGGCGCCGTCGAAATTGCTGTCTGTACCCGTGAGCTATGGTGGATAAAGCCCATGGGTCTGAAACTATTTTTTCCCAACTGGCCCGCAAAAGTTGGGAGGAACAGTCGACGGCTGGCCCCTGATCCCTATGCAGGTCAGTCTCTGCCTGCATACCTCCGTGAACTTCCCTGTTGTTTTCCCCCCCGGGGAATATGTGGCAGGACGGAAGCTCTGCCCTTGAACAACAGCTGGATTACTACCCTTGTGCCTAGACCAAGCAGGTTGTTGCATCCTCTGGGATTCTTTATACTTCTGCCTGGAGGCTGTGGGAGGTTTATGACAGGCTCGCTGAACAGTTTCCCTCATTGTGATAGAGCGCTCTGCCCTATCCAGCACTTCTTGAGAGTCTGAATGAAAGACCTGACCAGGGATCACTGGCAAATTCATTAGCTCACCTCTTAAGGCGTCAGGCAAAGTGGTTTGTGCCAGCCATATTTGTCTACGACATAAAATAGCCGAAGACATTACCTCCCCCACATCACGTGTCAGTTGAGAGTGGGCGGCCAAAGCTGAATCAACAAGGTTTCTAGAATCTTGGTCATCCGCGCTTATTGTTTTTCGCAAAGCTGCTAGCAGGATAGCCAAAGCATTGCCTGTACGGGCTGCATGTGCAGCAGCATTAAAGGACCATGAAACCAGACTGTCAGTTTTGGCACACTCCTTCCTGGGACAGCGAGGGTTATTGGAAGCACGGACGCGGCCTAAGGCAGTCCATGCAGCTATCACTCGTTCTACTGGCGGCATGTCCCCCAATCCAGTTTCTGTAGGATAATGGGCATTGGCCAACCGTCTACAGCCTGCATTAAATTGAGGCTTTTGAGACGGTTTCTTCCAAGCTGTTCTCAATATAGACGTGTAGTTGTCTGCCACTGGAATACAAGGTGCAGAACTCTGAAAAACAAATCAGAATAATCCCAATTGAACTGCTAGTATATATAACTAGCCTAATGAACAATAATGCAGCGATAGTAAATTCTACCAACTGCAATTCAGCAGAGAAAAAACACCACAATTCACAGGGACTCAAGGCACCTGCACCATCTGTTGAAGAATTGAATGGTGAAATATAATTTAGATCGTTCTTACCAGTACCAGGTCTCTCAAGGCGAGAAAGGTAAAGAGAACGAGCCGGAAGTAAAACCCGCTTTTATACGTGCGGGACTTCCGCCTCCAGGGTCATGGGCATGACTTTGTTTACATAAGGTCCCGAGAGAAGGCGGAACGAAGGTTATCATTCTATTTAGACCGTTAGTGACAGTCAGAGTGAGGTCGAAACAGATCACTGAGCATTGGCAGTAATGAGGCGCGTTGGAGTGACGTCACCACCCCTCTTCGACTGATTGGCTAGAGGAGGAGCTGTCAATCTAGAACTAGTGGACCAATGATGCTGTTTTAGCCCTCCCTGATTTACATGAAACTCTAACCGCAACATTTGGAAGAAGAAGCGCAGAACGTGGAATAAAGAGCAAAGGGAAAAACAGCATAAGCATAAAAAAAATATATATATGTGCAGAAAATGTCTGAGAGCACAAAAACAGAGAAATATAACCAAGGAAAACATGATTTGGTGTGCAATTCGGATAATTTTGCATTAATATTAAAATTTTGTGCAATATGATTTTAAATGTGTTTAAAGTTTTGTTTCGTGCTTATTATTTTTTTTAATACGTTATTAAATTTCTGATTTACACGTATTATTTTTTTTATCCGTGACCACTGTTTGCTATTCTGAAAACTTTGCTTTCATTTAAAAATTTTGTGCAATATTATAATTTTACTTGCGTTTTTTTCAATTTTGGTTTCACGCTTGTTATTTTTTTTACCCCTGACTGCAATACATTTGGCGGGAAAATGATCCCATAGTTACATGCACGACGCAGAGAGAGTGAAAAAGCAAATGTGGTAATTAATATTGCTATTTAAATATGACAGGCTCATAACTCGTAAGATATGGGAAATACAGTTGCAAATGGACTTTGCTTTTTCATTTGAAATGTGGCAGTTACTGTGCATAAGCGAAAGCGAAAATTCAAACGGTAATGCAAGATTTGCAATTGCATTTAGATTATGTCACAATTTATGCATCCACATATGGAAAACACAATTGAAAATACAATTTGCAATTCCTTTTCAAAATTGCCCTGAATATTCCTCCATACATAACAAAACGAACACGAAAAGGCCGGGATGATATTACGCAGCGCCTGAAAATAGGCTTATTGGAAGTTACCTAGCTGAGACTATTTTCAGGCGCTGCGTAATATCATTACGCCTACTGCACCCATGGTACGGCAGCAAAGTTCCTTGATTATTACACTGGAATGAGAGTATAGTTCCTAGCCATATCGGCCTAGAAAATCGCAACTTTTAATTTTCCGTCGGTCTTAGTACACGATGTAACTACAGAAGAGTCAAGTTTTAAATAGGAAAAATATTGAAACTCTTTGGTCATTTTTGAGCGAGATGCTAACGGTCTAATCAGATTCAATGATCTATGCTAAGCTCCAGCTAAAAGTGCTACCGCCAGACCCGGAGATCGGCTGAATGGATTCGAAAACGGTAAAACTCAACTGTTTAACTCTAGGGGAGTTGGAAAATTAGCCAATTTTCAAAAATAGAGGAGTGTTCCTTTAACATCATGTTCTCTTCAGTTCGGAATTTTAAATCCCTCCGAAATCACATTTACTCTCGTAAATATAATTTTAAGTAATCATTCAATAAAGAGATCGATAAACGAGCGAGTCAGTCAGCCAGTAAAACAAAAAAATTACCGTTAATTTTAAAATTTCTGTGGAACACAGGTGAAAGCGCGTGCTGGAGAAACTCGTGCAGATCAGAGGCACGCAGTAAATGAAGATGAAACAAACCCACGAATTTATGAATTCTGTTATCACTCTACGCTTAACCCTGGCTTAATATTATAATTTAAATTGCGTTTTGATTGATCTAATTTCTGTATTTTAATAAATGCTGCATTAAACGAATTTCAGGGCTCTGTATAGGTCATTACACATTACCATCTGCCATGTTTTCATTGGAAAGATAGTTTTACAGGGTTATAAAAATAACCTGAGAATAACCATTAGGGAACGTTCTGTATAAGTTATTTTTAGATTATTTAAAAAACAACCACCCTGCAACATTTTGGGAACGTTATTTTATGGTTGCAAAAAAATAACCATTAGGGAATGTTCTCTATAAGTTATTTTTAGATTATTTTAAAAACAACCACCCTGCAACGTTCTGGGAACGTTATTTTATGGTTGCAAAAAAATAACCATTAGGGAATGTTCTCTGTAAGTTATTTTTAGGTTATTTAAAAATAGCCACCATAACGTTCTGGGAACGTTATTTTATGGTT
>NW_015506472.1:104423-124433 GCF_001515645.1 Sinocyclocheilus grahami | reverse complement strand
TCATAACTGGTAAGATGTGGGAAATACAGTTGCAAATGGGCTTTGCTTTTTCATTTTAAATGAGGCAGTTACTGTGCATAAGCGAAAGCGAAAATTCAAACGGTAATGCAAGATTTGCAATGATTATGTCATTATGTCACAATTTATGCATCCACATATGGAAAACACAATTGAAAATACAATTTGCAATTCCTTTTCAATGAATATTCCAATATTCCTCCATACATAACAAAACGAACACGAAAAGGCCGGGATGATATTACGCAGCGCCTGAAAATAGGCTTATTGGAAGTTACCTAGCTGAGACTATTTTCAGGCGCTGCGTAATATCATTACGCCTACTGCACCCATGGTACGGCAGCAAAGTTCCTTGATTATTACACTGGAATGAGAGTATAGTTCCTAGCCATATCGGCCTAGAAAATCGCAACTTTTAATTTTCCGTCGGTCTTAGTACACGATGTAACTACAGAAGAGTCAAGTTTTAAATAGGAAAAATATTGAAACTCTTTGGTCATTTTTGAGCGAGATGCTAACGGTCTAATCAGATTCAATGATCTATGCTAAGCTCCAGCTACCGCCAGACCCGGAGATCGGCTGAATGGATTCGAAAACGGTAAAACTCAACTGTTTAACTCTAGGGGAGTTGGAAAATTAGCCAATTTTCAAAAATAGAGGAGTGTTCCTTTAACATCATGTTCTCTTCAGTTCGGAATTTTAAATCCCTCCGAAATCACATTTACTCTCGTAAATATAATTTTAAGTAATCATTCAATAAAGAGATCGATAAACGAGCGAGTCAGTCAGCCAGTAAAACAAAAAAATTACCGTTAATTTTAAAATTTCTGTGGAACACAGGTGAAAGCGCGTGCTGGAGAAACTCGTGCAGATCAGAGGCACGCAGTAAATGAAGATGAAACAAACCCACGAATTTATGAATTCTGTTATCACTCTACGCTTAACCCTGGCTTAATATTATAATTTAAATTGCGTTTTGATTGATCTAATTTCTGTATTTTAATAAATGCTGCATTAAACGAATTTCAGGGCTCTGTATAGGTCATTACACATTACCATCTGCCATGTTTTCATTGGAAAGATAGTTTTACAGGGTTATAAAAATAACCTGAGAATAACCATTAGGGAACGTTCTGTATAAGTTATTTTTAGATTATTTAAAAAACAACCACCCAGCAACATTTTGGGAACGTTATTTTATGGTTGCAAAAAAATAACCATTAGGGAATGTTCTCTATAAGTTATTTTTAGATTATTTTAAAAACAACCACCCTGCAACGTTCTGGGAACGTTATTTTATGGTTGCAAAAAAATAACCATTAGGGAATGTTCTCTGTAAGTTATTTTTAGGTTATTTAAAAATAGCCACCATAACGTTCTGGGAACGTTATTTTATGGTTACAAAAATATAACCTAAAAAGAACGTTCCCCTAACGTTAGTATTTGGTTCCCAAAAAAATAACCAAACGGGAACCAAAAACTAACGTTAAGGGAATGTTCTGTGTTTGCTAGGTCGTCAGTTGCTCAGTAACATTTTTGTGTATTTTTTTAAAGGCATGTGACAATGTGATACGTACGACAAACATCTTCCCAAATTCGTAATGAGAATCATTTATAAACTGCATGCTGTTGTCAACAAAAAGAAGCACTGATATCTTCCTGCGGGTTTCTGCCAAAATAAAAGCTGAGAAAAAGCAACAACTCCATCAACATTCATAAATGATATTATTGTAATTTTACTGTTGTTCTGTAAAATAAAATAAAATAAAATGTAAGACAATAATAATGATAATAATAATTACCCTACAACAGCTCTGTTAATACATTTATTATAACATTCACACATAGTGTTCAAATTGGGATCTGTAATATATTCTAATGTTTTAAAATAATTCTCTTCTGCTCAGCAAGGCTGCCTTTATTTGTACAGTAAAAAGTACATGCCTGATTCAAGTCTCAAAAATGGCCAAACAATATTATTTTACTAACTTATTAATTTTAAGTTAAATTGAGCTTTGTTGGTATAATGTCTGCTAGAATGTGAAAAAATGATCAGTGTTAAGTAAATATTTTTAAATTGTTGTTTTGTAACTGATTTTTTATTTGAAAAGCAGGACAAAACAGTAAAAAGCACATTTTGGCTATTTAATTCATGCAATGGTGAAAAAATGGCAAAATAGGCCTACATGGGGGAAAAAATGCAAATAAACGTCTTCAGTATTCGGCCTTCGGCCCAGTGTTTCATTTTTTTCGGCTTCGGCCAAGAATTTTCATTTCGGGGGATACTATAATCTATCCTTAATAAGATTGATTAACCTATTTTCCCCAACTTATTAACTTTTTCTAACTAACATTCATTTTCTTTCAGGTGCAGCATGTGGCCTTGTGTAGAATCAACCAAAGGGAACTAACTCATTGTCATCATAAATACTGAGGCCTTAACTTAAATCAGGTGCAATTAATATTTTAAGACCTTTTTGGATTTGGAACTATTACCAAAACCTCAGAGATTTCTGGGGATTATGCCAATTTAGCCATTTTTGTCTTCAAGAATAACAAATTCAAGCCAAAATGGATGACCCTTACCAAAACAATATAAACCAGCAGGGAGAAACGTATCCCACATATGGAGAAGGAGGAGAGTACACTTACCCCTATAAGACAGACTACCCTCCTCAGGAGGAGGAAGATGCTGCTAGTGATGTCACAGAGGGGCATGATGACGATGATCAGATGTACGAGGGCGAGTACCAGGGCATCCCTCATCCGGACGAAATCAAGGAGGCACGGAGAGCCGCCCGGAGGGAGGCCCGCATGAAGGCCAGGATGGCAGCTGAGGTGGAGGAGGAAACGTTGCCTGATCAATACGAGTCCATCATGGAAGACTGCGGTCACGGCCGCTTCCAGTGGACCCTCTTCACGGTGCTGGGTCTGGCCCTGATGGCTGATGGGGTGGAGTGCTTCGTAGTGAGTTTCGCCCTGCCCAGTGCTGAGAAGGACATGTGCCTGTCGAATGCTGACAAGGGCATGCTGGGTGAGTGAAGGAGCGGGGATCAGAATCAACTTTATTCCTAATCAGACAAAATCAGTTTGAGAAGTCTTTGTTTGTAGGAAAGCCCAATCGAAGAATTAGACACATTTTTTGACGTGGTTCAATGCAGAGTTTTCAGAACTAAAAACAAAATGTGAAGTGAATATAATAGCAAATGTTAATGCTCCTCACATACTTTCAATGAATATACTTTCTAGATGTCCCAGAGAGTTTTATATTTGTCAAATCCACATATAGACCTAAACCATTTTAACACGGGATGATACATAAATAATTTAAAAAGTAAAATGTTGTTCCACATTTCACAAATGCTTCCCTATCGTCTCTATGTAATTACTTAAATTTGAATAATTTAAATTATTATTATTATGTTTGGGACAGTATGCTTTTTTTTTAATTAATACTTTTAATTAAGCTAGGATGCATTAAGTTGGTCAAAGGTGACAGTAAACACATTTATAATGATACAAACAATTTCTATTTCAAATTAAAGCTGTCCTTCTGAACTTTCTATTCATCAAAGAATCTTGAAAAAAAAAATTCAAAAATGATAGTAAGAAATGTTTCTTGAGCAGCAAATCAGCATATCAGACTCTGATGTGATACTGACTGGAATAATGATGCTGAAAATCCAGCTTTGCACTAGTGCAATAAATTACATTTTAAAATATATTAAAATAGAAAATGTAAATGGAAAATTTATTCCAATAGAGAATAGACATTTCAAATAAATGCTGTTTTTTTTTTTTTACTTTCCATTCATCGAAGAATTCGGAAAAATATTATGCAGCACAACTATTTTCAACATTTAATAATAAGAAGAAATATTGCTTAAGCACCAAATCAGCATGTTAGAATTACAATTCATCTTTGCATCACAGGAATAAATTATATTTTAAAATATATTCAAACAGAAAGCAGTTATTTTAAATTGTAATAATATTTTGTAATATTACTGTTTTGACTATATTTTTGATAAAACAGATATCAGATCCCATGTGCACCCTGAAGTGTAAGTGTACAAATGAGAATGTTTCTTTGATCGCGTGCCATAGTAAAGGAGAAGCAGGAAAAGTTTCAATCAGGGATGAAAGTAGTCTGCTGTCTAGTACTGTGTGTAATCCACAGGGAGGTTCACAATCCCTGCCGCGTGCCTGATAATCACTTATCCTATTTTCTAATTAGCCGTTTGAGACTGTGTGATTGTGTGTGAGAGAGAGAGAGAGAGAGAGAGAGAGAAAGAGAGAGAGAGAGAGAGAGTAGCAGACCACTGATAAAGGCAAGAGAGACAGAGACAGGGTGTGACATTCTGATGCTTTTGTTAAATATTCATTGTGATGAAGATCACAGATTTGTCCAAACTACTAAATACAAAACCTCCAGAAGGGATATTTCACACAAAATTGAAATTCAGTCATCACCTATTCATCCTCATATCATTCCAAATCAATATCACTTTCTTTCTTCTGTGGGACAGAAATGAAAAAAAACTGGAAACTGTTGATTTCAGTTTTTGACTGTGTGGCTCTGTGTGTTCAGGTTTATTAGTGTACGTGGGGATGATGATCGGCGCTGTCCTGTGGGGCGGTCTGGCTGATAAACTGGGCAGACGGCAGTGTTTGCTCTATGCACTGGCCATCAACTGCATCTTCTCCTTCCTGTCCTGTTTCGCACAGAGCTACGGCTTCTTCATCTTCTTCAGACTCGGCTCAGGAATCGGGTGAGTCTCTCTGAAAGCAGCAGGAAATGATTTACGCATATACACTACCATTCAGAATTTTGAAAGTCACTAATAGTATTTAGTTCATTTTTCAGCATTGCTTGTGCAGACTCATTGCTTGTGCAGACTCCTCTATGCACTGGCCATCAACTGCATCTTCTCCTTCCTGTCCTGTTTCGCACAGAGCTACGGCTTCTTCATCTTCTTCAGACTCGGCTCAGGAATCGGGTGAGTCTCTCTGAAAGCAGCAGGAAATGATTTACGCATATACACTACCATTCAGAATTTTGAAAGTCACTAATAGTATTTAGTTCATTTTTCAGCATTGCTTGTGCAGACTCATTTACCATAGTTGTAGATTACAGCAATGAGGAAATCTCTTACTACTATAGCTTTATGGTCAAATGAAATGAGATCAAGACACAGTCTCTGATGACCTCCTGCAGGATCGGTGGCTCAATCCCTGTTGTGTACACGTACTACGCTGAGTTCCTGCAGATGGATAAGAGAGGAGAACATCTCAGCTGGCTGTGTTTGTTCTGGATGCTCGGTGGACTGTACGCTTCCTTCACCGCATGGGGAATCATCCCACATTACGGTCATTCATCATAAATCATAATTCCTTTCTAATAATGTTTTCTAATAATGGCAATTAAGTAAAAGCACATTTGAAACAAGAATTGCAGTGAGCAAAGAACTGGTATGTTCCATTTAAATTAGCCTTTTTTGAATGTTAAGTCCCAATGCAGGACCTTGTAGCGGAAAGCAATAGTGTTTAAATCCATAACAATATGTGACCCTGGACCACAAAACTAGTCTTAAGTCGCTGGGGTATATTTGTAGCAATAGCCAAAAATACATTGTATGGGTCAAAATTATAGATTTTTCTTTTATGCCAAAAATCATTTGGACATTAAGTAAAGATCATGTTCCATGAAGATATTTAGTAAATTTCCTACTGTAAATATGTCAAAACTTAATTTTTGATTAGTAATGTATATTGCTAAGAACTTCATTTGGACAAATTTAAAGGCAATTTTCTCAATATTTTGATTTTTTTTGCACCCTCAGATTCCAGATTTTCAAATTGTTGTATCTCGTTCACATATTGTCCTATGATTCCTAACAAACCATACATCAATGGAAAGCTTATTTATTCAGCTTTCAGATGATGTATAAATCTCAATTTCGAAAAAATTGTCCCTTATGACTGGTTTTGTGATCCAGGGTCACATATTACAGTCTGGAAGTAGTTGGATCTACCAAAACCACTTGTCAAGATCCATGTTGTCATGTTTCTCCTGAGGTTTCTGAGGGTTTGGGTTGTTTTTTGTCGCAGGCTGGGGTTTCAGTATGGGGACAGAGTTCCAGTTCCACAGTTGGAGGGTGTTTGTGCTGGTTTGTTTTCTTCCCTCTGTGGCTGCTCTCGCGGGGCTGGTGTTCATGCCAGAAAGTCCTCGTTTCCTCCTGGAGGTAATATGATAGTGCATGAAGGTTTACTAGTAGGGCACACAGAATATTATCCTATTTTTTCACATAAATTTATTTGGATTTAGATTTTTTTGGATTTTTTTCCTCTCAAGAGCCAAAATTTTTATTTAGATTTTTCCTCTCAAAATCCAAAATGTTATAAAAATTTTAGTTGATGATATCAATTGACACAGTGACACATTAACATCATGACAAATCAATAATGCCGAGTAAAAAAGCACAAAAGCCTGTGCACAATGTCCTTTGAGACAATATTTTCAAACATCTTTATTCAGATGCCATGATAATACAAAAGTGCAGTGCATAATAAAAAAGTGCACAGTTAAAGACAAAACAATTTCAAGATCACATCACCGTTAGTGTCTAATAAAATTAATGAGCAAATAAAATGACAATAAAATAAAATATTAGATAGATATTAATTTAAGTAAATTTTGCTCTGGACAAAGCAGTTTATTAGCTGTTGTACTGCCCAACACTACTTTGAGTTTTATAAAACAATGTATTGTACACTCTTAAAGGGGTCATATGATGCGATTTCAAGTTTTCCTTTTTTTTTTAGTGTTACATGCTGATTGTGCATAGATAAGATCCCTGAAGTTGCTAAGACTAAAGTCTCAAAACCAAAGAGATATTCATTATCAAAGGTAAGAGACTGCCACACCCCCCTAAAATGGCTCGTTCTAACACGCCCCCACATATCTACCTCACTATGTGGAAATATTTGCATAATGCCGTCCAAATGTTCACACAAAGAAAGAAGGCGTGGTTTCAGTAACCGCAGTTAGTGTGGAAGCAGCATGTCAGGGAGACGCTGTGTGTTTCTAGGCGAAAGCACGCGCGTGTGTGTGTGTGTGAGAGAGAGAGAGAGAGACAGGGTCACATCAGAGTGGAGTCAGCTGTCTTAACCGTGGCTTGTGTACTGCAAACACACATTCATCACTGTGTCTGTCACGAGACTCTGTTCCCCTTTCCGGCTGTCTTTACATTTATTTTGAAAGATGAAGCTCGCGATTGTGGTAAGGGGCGTTACATTTCCGACGAGTGCTTGCGGTGTTCGGCCAATCACAATGCACTGGGTCAGCTGGCAAATCAGAGCAGACTGCGCTTGTCGGAAGGAGGGACTTTGTAGAAAACGGGCGTTTTAAAAAAAAAGAAAAGCGTTTGAGAGAGGTGGGGCATAGAGGACCTACAATAAATGTGTTTTTGAACATTAAAGCTTGTCAACATATTCTGTTACACCAAATACACAAAATAATGATCTTTAAAAAAGCATCATATGACCCCTTTAAAAAAAAAAAGGTTATTTATTGGCATTGATGGTTCCATGAAGAACATTGAACATCCATGGAACCTTTCAAATGCAGAAAAGGTTCTTTATAGTGGAATTATAGATTTTTTTAAATGTTCTTCAAAATGGTTCACTGACAGAATCTTTGGGGAACCAAAAATGGTTCCTGTATGGCCTCACTGCAAAAACACCTTTTTGAAGCCTTTATTTTTAAGAGTGTGCTGATTGTCAAAATGGCATATTGTGAAAAATTTCATATTTTTAAGGCATAAAGTATATTCTATTTGTATAAAATGAGTTCTTATAATTGGTGCACACCCTGTTAAAAACCCCTGTGCTATACGAAATTCATGGTCTTTTTTGTGAATTTCAGACGGCAAGACACGATGAGGCCTGGATGATCCTGAAGCAGGTCCATGACACCAACTGGAGAGCGAAAGGAGAGCCAGAGAGAGTGTTTCAAGTAAAGATGTCCATTTTAAACTACTAGACTACTAAAAGCAGCTCATATCCGTGTCTGTGATGAGTTTACTGAATTGGTGACACTTGATAAGTCCTGTTATGTGGCTCAGCTTACATGGTCTTATCTATGAAATAAATCCCTCTCTTTCAGGTTTCACAGATCAAAATGCCTCAAGCACAGGATGACGAGTTCATAGAGATTCAGAGTGAAACTGGTACTGCCTTCCAAAGATTCATGGTCAGACATATGACCCTGGTTAAACAGGTAAGTACCATTTGAGCTAAAGACCTGAATGATAGCTAAAATGTGCAGCTTGTTGAGGAGAGGTCTACCATTACCTTTCTCTGGCAGATGATAAAAGCATTGAAGCATGCAATACAAATATTGGATGTTAGATGTTTGTTTTGCTAAAGCAAATTCAGTGTTTGTTTCCATTGTTCTCCGAAGGTCATGAAGAACCTGATGTCACTCGCCGCACCTGATCTCAGACTTCATGGGTTGTTCATTGCCATTGTGTGGTTTACAATGGCCTTCAGGTGAGCAGCTCTCAATAGAGCAGCTTCGTAGCGGATATAGTGAGCTTCACGCTGCCTACTTTCTACCTCGCCTATCCTAACAGTCAGAGAACCTCATAAATCGCTGTTTTGAAATGGTCAACATACTGGAAGGCAGTATAAGTGTGATAGGCATTAAAAACTCAACTCAGAATCAGTATCAGTACATAAGGTGACATAATAGTAATCATGCAAAATAATGTTTAAAGCAGTGCTGTCAAACGATTAATCGCGATTAATCACATCCCAAATAAAAGTTTTTGTTTACATAATATATGTGTGTGTACTGTGTATATTTATTATGTATATATAAAGACACCCACATACAGCATATGTTTTGAAAATATTTACGTGTATATATTTATAATTATAATTAAATTATATCATATATAAATATATTTAATATAGAAACGTAACATATTTTTCTTAAATATATACATGCATGTGTTTGTATTTATATATACATAATAAATATACACAGTACACACATATTATGTAGACAAAAACGTTTATTTTGGATGCGATTAATCGCGATTAATCATTTGACAGCACTAGTTTAAAATAACAAAAACTTGGTTAAATAATAGTTAAAAATAGTTCAAATAGAAAAACATAAATATACAAATACATGTACATATACAAATACTTAAATATACAAATGCAATGTTAATAAAATAAGTTTTAATATTTATATTAAAAGTTTTAATACAATATTTAAAAACATATATTAATACACTACCATTCAAACATTTTGGGTCAGTAAGATTTTTTATGTTCTTGAAAGTTTTTAAGCTCACCCAGGCTGATTTTGTTTGATCAAAAATAGTCAAAAAGAGTATTATTGTGAAATATTTTTACCATCTATTCTATAACAACCATTGTCTGTTTTAATATATTTTTAAAAATTTCTCTTTAATAGCAAAGCTGAATTTTTAGCAGCTATTACACCAGTCTTCAGTGTCACATGATCCTTCAGAAATCAAGAAATGTTCTTCTTTTTTATTAATTATTCGTTGTTCTGCTACTTAAGGAAGTATGAAAGTGTTTCAGGATTCTTTGATGAATAAAGTTAAAAGAAGAGCATTTATTTGAAACAAAAATCTTTTGTAACATTATAAATGTCTTCACTGTCACTTTCCAATCAATTTACCTACCCCAGTTTTACACAACTTTTGTGTATGTTAAAATAAAGCAGTAAGCCCCGTGAAGCCGTGGTATACAGTGAATTTATAACAGCTAAGGGGGTTGCACCGCTTTGCGTCGTGCCTAACAACGCCCCTTATCTGTTATAAATTCACTGTAAACCACAGCTTCATGGGCCTTATTGCTTTTAGATTATTCGTTGTTCTGCTACTTAAGGAAGTATGAAAGTGTTTCAGGATTCTTTGATGAATAAAGTTAAAAGAAGAGCATTTATTTGAAACAAAAATCTTTTGTAACATTATAAATGTCTTCACTGTCACTTTCCAATCAATTTACCTACCCCAGTTTTACACAACTTTTGTGTATGTTAAAATAAAGCAGTAAGCCCCGTGAAGCCGTGGTATACAGTGAATTTATAACAGCTAAGGGGGTTGCACCGCTTTGCGTCGTGCCTAACAACGCCCCTTAGCTGTTATAAATTCACTGTAAACCACAGCTTCATGGGCCTTATTGCTTTTATAAAACGGTTATTCCATATACATAGCAAGGTTTCACAGAATAAAACAGAGCAAATAAATTGTAATGATATTAATAAAAACATAATTCTTCCGCCAAACAATGTAGTTCCTCAGAAACGGTTGTGGTTGCAACAAAGTGGTTGCCGAGCAATACACAAATGTAAACTAAGGTGTATGTTTGTAGAGTCATTTACAACTACTTCGAACTTGGCTCAACCAATCAGAATCAAGGACCGGAACTATCCGTTTTATAATTATTCCTTATACATGGCACACACTAATGAATTATAAATATATTTATAGTCATCATTTCTCTTGTTCATTTCCCATCTTGGAGGGTTTTATAATATTTTTTTTTTTGACTGCACTATGTTTCTCAGTCATCATGGCTGGGTTAACTTCAAGAGCAGTGAATGGGAGAGTACCACAAATATATTTTTTTGCATTCCCATTTGCTCAAATAGCAAAAGAAAAACTCCACGATAGTGTTTTCATGACTTTCAAAAAAAAGGAAAAAAAATTGAGAGAGACTGATAACGGCAGTCAGACGAGAGAATGATGTCAAATTGACCATCAGTCCCATAGAAATTTGATGCATAGGTGATATATACAAAGTATAGTGTTATATATCTACATAGCCTACATTAAAAAAAAACAAAAAAACATCAAAATATAAGAAAAACTTTCGAGAATTTACCATGCTGATGACCATTGAACACGTCGTCACAGTCTTGTGAAAAGGGTCCATTGTGATTGTCTTTTCCAAATTGCATGTCAGGCTGCCTAATGAGGTATCTTTAGCCCCCATCATGTCTGGAGCATGTACATAATGATCTCTCTGTAGGCTTTAAAACAGAGCAAAATGACTCCTTTAACAGTAATCAACCTACAGCATTAATTCATCTTCCACCACACAGCTATTATGGCCTGGGAGCGTGGTTTCCTGACCAGATCAAGTACCTCCAGTTTGAGGAGTACGAGTCCAACGTCAAGATCTTTCATCGTGAGAAAGTGGAACGCTTTCATTTCAACTTCACACTGCAAAATCAGGTCCACAAGGAGGGGGAGTATATCCATGACAGGTACATTTATTTATTCATTTACAGCAGTACTTAACAGCATTAACTTAACAGTCTCTCTGTCTTGATATAAATGATGTTTTATAGAATAAAGGACTATTGCAGGTACCGTTCAAAAGTTTGGGGTTGTTAGGATTAAAAAAAAAAAAAAAAAGTAAAACAGTAATATTGTGAAATATTATTACAATTTAAAAGAACTGTTTTCGATTTGAAAATATTTAAAAGTGTATTTTATATAAATGTAATTTCATGTATGTGTATTGGTTGAGCAGTCATTTTTGTGTACTTTACATGCAGGTTTATCGACATAGAAATAAGAAACGTGAAGTTTGAGGAATCACTCTTCGAGAACTGTTATTTTGAGGACGTCAGATCAACAGACACCTTCTTTGAGAACTGCACCCTTAAAAACACAGTCTTCTACAATACTGGTATTCAATAGTGTGATCCTGTTGTGGATGCGCTCTTCCCATATCAACGCGCTGAAACACGGCAACTAAACCCAAAGAATTCCCAACGTTTTATTATAATAATGTTCTCATTAGAATGTTATATACACGACATTCCCAATCATAGTTATTAATGTTGTGCACTGCTGTTTGAGCTGCGTGTGCTGAGCTAAAGATGATCACCGGTAAACTGAAGCGCTCTTTTAACTTTACCAAACGCATTCTATATGAGATACATCAGATATACATCAAATAAACACAATATTACAACGTACAATTGCACAAAAGGCTGCAAACGAACAGCGCGCATCTGAAGTGTCTCTGAAGGAAATAATGCATTATTTATCGGCTTTAAGATATCGGCCAAATTTTCTTATCAGGCCGATAGCGATAACAGAAAAAATGAGCATTTATCGGCCGATACCGATATGGTGGCCGATATATCGTGCATCCCTAATTTTTTTATATATCTATTATATATTAACCTTTTTAATAGGTTTCTGAATGGTTATTTGCAGTTTCCTTTCATTAACTGTCATTTTTGTCACGTTTCTTGCAGACCTGTGGGAAGATTCCAAGTTCATTAACTGTAAGCTGGAAAATACAACATTTCTGCACCCCAAAAAAGGCTGCCATCTAAATTTCCAAGAGCAAAATGACATCCTGATCTATCTAGTCAGCTTCCTGGGGAGTTTGTCTGTATTACCGGGCAACATCATAGCAGGTCTATTAATGGATAAAATAGGACGATTAAAGATTATAGGTGAGTGGTTACACAAAACTGTTATGGCTTTGTCAATGTCTTTCAATGGGCTTATAGTATCTAAATGAACTGTGTGTGTTTACAGGGGGATCTATGTTAGGCTCCGCTGGCTGCACGTTCTTCCTGCTCCTGTGCTTCAGTCAGTGGGCTGTCGTCTTCTTCCAGTGCCTGTTCTTCGCAGCCAGTGCTGCAGCTTGGAACGGCATTGAGGTCATCACAGTGGAGCTCTATCCAGCCTCGAAAAGGTACAAAAGATCCATTACAAGAAACCAACTCTGATACTTAAAATTCATACAAGTCATTTATTTAATAAACTTTATTAAAATGGCAATCACTTTTTGAACTACACTACCATTCAAAAGGGGTTTTGAAAGAAAGCTCTTCTGCACACCAAGTCTCCATATATTTGATCAAATATTATTATTACAAAATATTCATATTATAAAAGATTATTACAATTGGAATTACTTTTTCTATTGTAATATATTTTAAAATATAAATTATTTCTGTGATGCAAAGCTGAATTTTCAGCATCATTACTCCAGTCTTCAGTGTCACATGAAATCATTCTAATATGCTGGTTTGCTGCTCAAGAAATATATCTTCTTATCATCAATACTGAAAATAGTGCTGGTTAATATCTTTATGAAAACTGTTTTTTTTTTTTCAGGATTATAAAAAGTTCTATACAACAGCATTTATTATAAATACAAACCTTTTGTAACATTAGAAATTGCTTTATTGTCACGTTTGATCAAATAAATGCGTCCTTGCTGAATAAAAGTATTGATTTCTTCATAAAAAATCTCAAATGGCTGGTAAATGGTAACATAAATTTAACAAAAAATAAACATAGATTTAGATCATTCAAAATCTTTAGATATTATACTGCGGTCAACGTGTAAAGCATGAAACAGAACAAAAGAAATCATATTTATATATATATTTTAAAAAGGTTAGAATATATGCCATATTTATTTGATTCATTCACAAAATTGAGGCTGCAAGAGACAGAAGCATAATTTATATGTTCTGTTAATCTTTTAACTTTTTTTGTTGTTGTTTTTGTTTGTTATTTTGTGAGGTGTACAGTTCTTCTGTATAGTCTATATTATATTCTGTAAGTTCCCAGATTTTTACCCCTACTTTCAAAAACGTTTTGTCTCGAAATTTGTAGAAAGCCTTTTTTTTCACTATAATTTGAACAATCCAGGTTGACAACAGTGCAATATAAAAACAACCTGAACTTCAATGCCTCAAACTCTCACTACATCAAATTACACATGATGTTGACTCTGAATAAAGCTATATAATACTGTACTACTTCATCTTTCCACACTGTGCTCACTCATCCATGATTTGTGTCCTCAGAGCCACAGCTTTCGGTGTGCTGAATGGCACATGTAAGCTGGCAGCTATCATCAGCACTTTCACCTTTGGCAAGGTAATCGGCATCACCAAGATCATCCCCATCATCTTGTCCTTCTCAGCGCTAGTGTGTGGAGGACTGCTAGCGTTTAAGTTACCTGAGACACGAGAGGTCATTCTTCAGTGAAGAAGCCAAACTCTTCAAGGCCTCTGCGTTTGGTCCAGCTGGACACTGGATGAACGCATGCTGGACAGCAAAAGGGCTGAATATGGTGTCATGCTAGAACCACTGTACCGTAGTATTACGGTCATAGTATTACTTCTTTTAAACTAAAGTTGTAGAGCACATATGTGACCCTGGAGCACAAAACCAGTCTTAAGTCGCTGGGGTATATTTGTAGCAATAGCCAAAAATGCATTGTATGGGTCAAATTTATCGATTTTTCCTTTATGCCAAAAATCATTAGGATATTAAGTAAAGATCATGTTCCATGAAGATATTTTGTAAATTTCCTACCGTAAATATATCAAAACTTAATTTTTGATTAGTAATATGCATTGCTAAGAACTTCATTTGGACAATTTAAAAGGCGATTTTCTCAATATCTGCATTTTTTAGATTCCAGATTTTCAATGTAAAGCGTATTCTTTCAGCTGTCAGATGATGTATAAATATCCATTTCCAAAAATTGACCCTTAAGACTGGTTTTGTGGTCCAGGGTCACATATTTGTTTAAAGTGTTCACAGAGGCTATATTTTGAGTAAGTAATCCGAAGTTTGGAAATATGGGGAAATATATTTGCAACAATTATACAAATTATTTAGATTTGAGCGTCATTATCAAATTCCCTTTTTTATATTGGAACAAATAGTAACTTTTTGACTGTAAGTTCAATCTTTAAATGAGATCTCTGCATTTTACTTTTATTTAATATGTAAAAATGTTGTTCTTTTTGTTTTTTGGTGCAAAAATCTTTACACCAACTTCATCCGCTAGTTTTTGTTGTGTTGTATTTGTTAATACTGTCGTATATGTTTATTTCACATTAGATAATTATATTATATTTTCTCTGTGTTTTAAGTCAAATGTTCTTGGATTCCCATCTTTTCAATTATTGTTTGTCATGCCTTTTAATTAGAAAATGATACAGAATGACAATATTGTTTGTATGAGGATAGATATTTTTAAATTTGACTTATGTGAAGTGTGTATGCTCATTTCCTGTGAGAAAATATGTAGATTATGTGATTTTGATTTTATTTTTCTGTTTTAAACACAAAATAGTAGTTTTAAGAGTTTCTTTTTTTTCCACAAAAAAAAGTTTATTCAAATGTATTTTATTTTAATAGGTCAGCACTGATTAAATGCTGCAAAAGGGCCTCCATAGCAAGTCTTAATAGCTTTATGTCAAATCTAAACTATATTCTTTTTGTATTTGTTCACAAATTTAAATAAGAAAAGATCAAATTGTGTTGTTTTTTTTCTTCTGGTTTGTGATGGTGTAAAAATAAAATATAAAACATAATTTTACTTCTGATTTTCAGTGTCTGGTGTTCTTTCTCAGCACAATATATTAAAAATGGGAAAGAAAATGAGAAAACCAGTGTTTTGGTCTTATTTTAAGTTCCCATGCTTTTCTGTGAGTATGTGAACATGGAAAGGCACTTGTAAAAACAAAGCCAGGGCTCACGTGTGAATCAGTCACACCTTTTGTGATGGTCATTTATTTATGCAAAGGTGTGAAACAAAATCCAGATAATTCTTTCACCAGATTTACTTGATTATAAGTGTCTGTGCATTCTTGTAAAAGCTAAATATGCTACTCTTCTCATTTTTTTATTTCTTATATTCTTAAGTTTGTGGCTGCATAATGTTTTCCTCTAGTTAATCATTTAGAAAACCATCATCAGCATTATTTTTCAGTGATGTCAAACAGGGATGATAGTTTTAATCATGCACAATGTGCTTCTCGGTTTAAATCTACTCTGTGATTAAGTCGGTTGTCACGTTTCATACCAAGGGTGTGAAAGGCCTCACTTTGCTAGGTATTGCCAGGCCACAGTAAAAAAAAATTATTTACCCAGTAAAAGTACAGTAACTAAAGTCAAAGCAGGTAACACGCAAATGACCAAATATACAAATGCATTGTCATGCATGTTTCCACTACAAAAAAAATAAGCACGAGGAACAGATATTTGAGTTGTGTTTCCGTGGGAGTTTGATAGAAGTGTGGAAAGACACACACAGGTGCCAGCTTCACTCATTCTACTGCAGTACGGAGGTGCCAAATCTAGCACGCTGCTCATTCACTCTCACACTACAGAAAGACAGAGAGGCAGCCTGGAGGTCACAGCATCGGTCACTGAGGTCAGAGAATCCATTCTCAAGCAGTGGATCTGGAAGATTTGAACAGTTATCTGGTTCCATTATATCTAAGGGCAAACTAGTCAAAACTATTATGACAACAAATGCTCATTTTTATTATTTGGAAACTTCGGTGTGGCTGACATGATAACCTGATTGGAAATCACTTTCTTGGAAGCAGCACAGGTTATTAGATATGGATAAGCTGTTTGGTGGGACTGATTACATTTTCTGGTGTGGTTATGTTTACACACATTACAGACGTGACGTCATCTATTGTACTCACCGCTCGTTCATCGCAAAGCTGGCGGCTTATTTCAACTTCTGCAGCTCTGTCAACTTTGGTTTTAATCGAGATTGTATTATTATTTAATTTTTTGGGTCTGTATACACACTTCTGCGTTCACATTCAAACAGTCGCGCGACGACAAACAGCGTTTGCTTTAACACTGTTGCTGCGGGTTGTTTTTCATGTCCGTGGGCTGAAGCGACCCCAATGACGTGATATTTAGCCCCTAAAATACGAATTTTACCAGGGGAACCCCACCAAAAAACGTGTATTTTATTCCCCCGAATGCAATTTTTATCTGGGAAACCCCCTCGAAACGCGATTGGGCTAGTTTTGAGTAGCAATTGGGCGGGTTTTGTTGTGAAAACCTGGCAACCCTGACGACGGACGTCATCGCTACAACACACATTCTACAAGGCCTCGACAACAATGCTATCGAACTTTCCAGAATTCCTGCTCCGATCTGCATTCAAGACTTTCCAGAAATGTAAAGGCATTTTTCCAGAATCAAAATCCAGTATGAAGAATCAAGTCGACAGGTGGCATTTAACTCAACAATCTCCCAGAACAATATAGAAACCACATAGCAACACGCCAACATTATTTTGATTACATAAATGCAGCCTTGGAGTCTTACCATCTCCAAACGTTTTAGTGATACTCTGTACATTATACATTTAATAAATTGTATATTAATATTTTTCCATTTAATCAAATATGTAAGTCTAAATGTTAAAAAAAGCTTATAGCCTATATTTCTAGCTATAGCCTACACTGATCAATCAATCTGTTAGACTACAATTAGTTTTTTTTTGTAATGTACTCATTATCACTTTGAATCTCTGAATGAGAACCACTTCACTGACCACAGTGACAACCCTGACGACGGACGTCATCGCTACAACACACATTCTACAAGGCCTCGACAACAATGCTATCGAACTTTCCAGAATTCCTGCTCCGATCTGCATTCAAGACTTTCCAGAAATGTAAAGGCATTTTTCCAGAATCAAAATCCAGTATGAAGAATCAAGTCGACAGGTGGCATTTAACTCAACAATCTCCCAGAACAATATAGAAACCACATAGCAACACGCCAACATTATTTTGATTACATAAATGCAGCCTTGGAGTCTTACCATCTCCAAACGTTTTAGTGATACTCTATACATTATACATTTAATAAATTGTATATTAATATTTTTCCATTTAATCAAATATGTAAGTCTAAATGTTAAAAAAAAGCTTATAGCCTATATTTCTAGCTATAGCCTACACTGATCAATCAATCTGTTAGACTACTCATTATCACTTTGAATCTCTGAATGAGAACCACTTCACTGACCACAGTGACTATATCGACCACAAAACTGCAAAA
This sequence comes from Sinocyclocheilus grahami, assembly GCF_001515645.1. Lineage (NCBI taxonomy): Eukaryota > Metazoa > Chordata > Actinopteri > Cypriniformes > Cyprinidae > Sinocyclocheilus > Sinocyclocheilus grahami. Next base: position 106,491 of record NW_015506472.1, on the reverse strand, counting down.
CTGGTCACCAGTCTGTGTGAATGTCACACCTCAAGTGCAATCTGCTAATGGAGTTTATTAAGCATCATTAAACACAATTAAGGTCAATTATGCTACTTAGCTCTTTGAAATACAACCCCATACAGACAGCTGGCAGCAGTTTTGAATTATTAGGCTGAGGATTGGGACCATATCTTACCTATAATTTGCTGTAGGATGCTTCCACTGATAGTGGGAATCATCAAATGATTAAGCTCAACTGTTTTACCTTACTAGTTTAACCTAAATCTAAAAGATATAAAATGCTACTGAAACAAGGTTATTTGATATACATTATACGATTTTTTGATGTTGTTCACCAATGCTGCATTTATTTGAATAAAAATAAAGAAAAAACAGTAATACTGTGAAATATTACAAGTTAAAATATTTTTTTTTATTTGAATATATTTTAAAATGTAATTTATTTCTGATACAAAGCTTAATTTTCAACAGCCATTACTCCAGTCTTCAGTGTCTCATGATCCTTCAGAAATCATCTTAATAAGTTGATTTGCTGCTCAAGAAATATTTCTTCTAATTCTAAAAGTTGGAAACAGTTGTGTTGCCTAATATTTTTGTGGAAACCATGATGCATTTTTTCAAGATTCTTTGTTGAATAGAAAGTTCAGAACAGCCTTTGTTTTTATATCTTTTGTAACATTATATCTTTATAATGTTAATGTTATAATTATATCTTTACTGTCCCTTTTGAATTATTTAATATATCCTTGCTGAATGAAACTATTAATTTCTTTTTTTTTAAATCCTCTTTTTTTGTGAATTATCAGAGGTGAGTTTTTTAGATAAGTTTTAAAGTTTTAAACGGAACCCATACATTGTTTGTTCAGTTGCACAAGATGAGTTTTCTTGGAGAGTAGCTGCACTAGTTTGTTGTTTTGAAGAGGAGTCAAAATTCACACCTCTGCTCCTGCGGCCTCTCCGAGTCTTTCCCAGACAGATCCAGGCCGGGTCCTGGGGTCTGAGAGACAGAGAGGGCTACCGTAGGCCTGCAGAGGTGTCACCTCGCACCTCTGAGTCCAACATATAAACCTCCAGCCCTCATTCCAGCCTTCATTCACCCTCAGAGTCGCAATATGGAAAGCTCAAGCCACAGCCAGCAGAACCAGTGGAGCTGCTCGAGCTCAGAGTCAGAGTTTTACAGCGTTTCCTCTCCAGACACCGTCTCGCCGGATCCATCCATGGACCGGGGCTTCTCCCCGTCCCACCGGGTCCAGCCTGCATGCTCAAAATCAGTCAAACCTGCAGGTGTCGCCAAGAAGAAACGCAGATTAAGGCTGAAGAACCCGAGCGAGCAACGGCAGAATGCCAGTGAGAAGGAGAAGCTGAGGATGAGGGATCTGACCAAAGCTCTCCACCATCTCAGGACCTACCTGCCTCCATCCGTAGCTCCCGTAGGCCAAACCCTGACCAAGATCGAGACGCTCCGGCTCACCATACGCTACATCTCGTTTCTGTCTGCTCAGCTGGGTCTCAGTGAAGAAGAGCTGAACCACAGGAACTCCAGCGGCTGCTCCTATTCTCCAGAGATCGTTGGTTATTTTCAGTATAGGTCTATGGCTGGAGATTGGGTCGAGCAAGGACAGGGTTACGGTCACTATGATGGACAGTATGAGGGTTGCTCTAGTCATGCAGGGCACTGTGATGAGATCAACATGGATCAGTATGGTGGTTCCTCACAGCAGCATTCAACAGAGCAAAACTTCTCTGCAAATGTAGATGGCTTCCTCCAGTCACAACAGTGTGCTCAAACATCACAGACATACCAGGTATGTAAAAACTGCTTACGTTTTAGTTTTTTTTATGGATGATAAAATAATTCTATATTTTTTATATAATTTTTAATTATTTAATTATATTGAAATATAATATATAAAATATTTATTTATACTATCATTTATATTATAATTATATTTATTATCTAGTTATACATTTAAATATAATGTATTATATGCATGTATGTATGTATATATATATATATATATATATATATATATATATATATATATATATATGTGTGTGTGTGTGT
>NW_015506472.1:37485-104295 GCF_001515645.1 Sinocyclocheilus grahami | reverse complement strand
TATATATATGTGTGTGTGTGTGTGTGTATATGTATATATATATATAGAAATAGAAATAGAAATAGTGCAGAAGTAGTAAAAATCATTATTTATGTACAGTCATCTATTTGTACATTACATTTTAATATTACTTCATTTGTTTTAATGATATTTATATTTAGCTGAACTTTAACTTTAGTTAAGTTTAATTAATCTGAAATCAAAAAATAACCGGCAGACCCCTTGCAGTAACGCAACTGACCCTCCAGGTGTCGTAAAAGACCAGGTTGAAAATCATTGGTATAAATTCATATTTTAGATACTGCAAGTGTATCTGGTCACAGTTTTCACTTTTCAACACTTTAAATAACCAAAACCTTCAGGAAAATGAATAAATACATGTAATAATAGGAATACTAATAAAATAATTATTTGCTTGATAAGACAAAATATATATATATATTTTTTATATATATATATATATATATATATATCAATGTAACTATCTTCATATATTTAACAAATATATTTCAAATATATTTACAGATGGCAAAATAATATCTGAATTCATATATATATATATATATGTTATGAGCACTGAACACAAGGCAATTTTTCATACTTTAAAAATAATGCCACAATCAGAGTCATGCAATCAACAGTTGAAAATGAACAAGCAAACAAACAAACAAACACATTTTAAAGTACTGTACTCTAACATAATTATTTGCTTGATAAGACAAAATATATATATATATATATATATATTTATATATATATATATATATGTCAATGTAACTATCTTCATATATTTAACAAATATATTTCAAATATATTTACAGATGGCAAAATAATATCTGAATTCATATATATATATATATATGTTATGAGCACTGAACACAAGGCAATTTTTCATACTTTAAAAATAATGCCACAATCAGAGTCATGCAATCAACAGTTGAAAATGAACAAGCAAACAAACAAACAAACACATTTTAAAGTACTGTACTCTAACCAATTATCTATCTAATCCTCTGTTTCAGGTGTATGGCAGAAACTTTGGCTATCATCTTGTTCCTCAAGCTTACTGGAGCTGACCGCAAAAACGTCTCCATCACACCCAATGCAAGACTGGTACCTACTGCTGTATTGTGTACAGTAAATGGATGTGGTTGTTTGGCTTGTGAAAGCAATAAATGTGAATCAAAGTTAATCCTGTTATTCTTATAATTTAAGTTATATGTGTTATCCTTGTCTGTCCTATGTAAATACAAAACTATATTTGATATGTATTTATAATAAAACATGCATTATTACAAATAGTTTCTCTTTTCTTGTTCTCTATACACTGGTGTTTCAGTCATGTTGACTACAATAAAAATGTAATATGTTCATTCAAATATATCTAACATTTATAAATAGAAATCAAAGAGGGATTTTATATATACTTTTTTTTTTTAATGCGTGGTGTTTATTCTGTCCTTTCTGAATCACAGCCAGGAAGACTTGGCATGGGAGTCTAAAGAAAACATTACATTTAGCGCCCTCTATTGGTCATCTGACAACATTCACTAACAGTGATGACATTATACAGCTTTATCATAAACTGGCCTTTGTTATCGGCACAAAATGTACATAATATAGTGGTCAGTTATATTTGTAGATGGTCAGCTATAACATGACAAAATAATATTTTGTCCCTGTAAGTCACTTGTGGTTTGGGTTGCTAACTTTCTACCACCTAAATGTGGGAACTACATGTCCCACAATGCTCCTCAACTACTTCCGGATTCAGGATCGCTTGAGTTAAAAAGTCCAACCTGTCACCAGATGTCAGTAAAGTCTGAGTAAAATAACCTCTACGTACTAAAAAGTAAAAAATAAACATACTTCGTTCTTATCTTTTGAAATTGACTGTTGACAACAAAAGACAAGGTGAAAGTTTGTTTTACACGTTAATATAGTTATAGTTTGTAAACTGATGATTGACCGCGTTTATAAGTGAGTTAAGTACGTCTTTAATGCGATTTGACCTGTAGCTCATAAGACGTAGCCTACTTTTTAATACTAGGGTGGATTTATGTCAAGATGACCACTTGAACGTGTATATTGTACGCCTAAATGAAATTAAATCGGTGTAGAAATGTTATTGAGCAATCAGTTTAGACCTTACCCTTACCAAAAAGTAGTATACTTCAAGTTGATTTTAGTAAGTATACTTAAGTAAAGTTTAAGTATACTTTATGTAGTAAGTATACAAATATCAGTGTACTAGTAGTATACTTGTAAGTGTACTGTTTCAATACTCATTGGGACTAAATTGGCACGTGTTTCGTTTTGTACTGCAACTATACCAAAAGTGAACTTATAGGTATACTGATAGTTTACTAATTAAATGCTTGTAGCATTTTTAGTACACTTTGAAGTATAGTCTCAGTAAACTACTAGTTTAGTAGTTTTATACTGCAAGTATACTCGTAAGTTTTCTTTATGTGAACTTTACATCATACTTTAAGTATACTACTATGTCCCTATTTAGGTATTAATTTGTATATATTTTGTTACATGAATATCTGAACATACAAAACATCAAAAGAACAGGGTATCTGCTTGTAAACAAAAACATTTTATTCTAGGATAAAGTGGATAAGTTTCATAAATAAAAAAATAAAGAAATAAACAACATTTTGAACAAAAAGCTGAAAAAAGACTAGGAATTGGATTCAGAATGATAATCAAAACGTAGATAAAGTCGATCAACACCCCAAAGCTTGACAGTCATTATTACCTCTTCGTTGGTCGACATTTTATTCCATAATGTTACACAGTTTTGATGCTGTTTTATGTCTGATGATCGTGTTAGAATACATGTGGAAGCATCTGTTGTTTCGGTTTCTTCTTCACTTGTGTTTTTCAGAAATTCTGTACAGTATAACAATGAAAACACGGATTCTAAGGAGCACAATTATAGCTCAAATATATTTAGACTTTTTCTAAGTATAAGTCAAGTATACTTAAATGCCATTTTAAGTATATTTCTGAGAAGTACATAAAGGCCATTTCTGAGAAGTACATAAAAAGTAGACTACTTTCCTATTTTTAGTTTAAAAGATGTATACTATTAGCACACTTGAATAAACTTCTTTTCGTAAGGGTAGTCATGGATGGCAGAAGCGAATAGGCCTATTGAATTCTATGCGGAAACGATAGCACGCACTGTATAACGGAACAAATATTAAATCATCGTAATAAAAGAAATGCAGCACACAATATGACCAAACTTTCGTCATGACAAGGTAACAAAGTTACGTTGTGACAACCGTAAAAGTGAGATTCCTGTAGCCTATTCATTGCCGCAACGTAACTTGGCGACCATGTCAGTCAGTAACTGTGATGTGGCAAATGATATGAACAAATAATATCAAACATATTAACATGATTGAAAGCATAGCTTAAGTTCGGTACTGATCGTCATGTTAATAAACAAATATGTTCTATCAGTAGGCCTACTTGCAAGCGGACAAATGATTAGCCTACCAAATAATCACAGACAAATATTATCAAAAGTATTTCTGGTAGACTGTGAGTAATATTACCTAACCAATCTGACGCAGATGCAGTTGTTGAACTTTTTTGATATAACTGTCTATAAAATGTCAGACGCTGTCCTCTTCATCAACTTCAATGACATATGTGACCCTGGACCACAAAACCAGTCATAATTTTCTGAATAAATAAGCTTTCCGTTGATGTATGTTTTGTTAGAATAGGACAATATTTGGCCGAGATACAGCTAGCCTATTTGAAAATCTGGAATCTGAGGGTGCAAAAAAATCTAAATATTGAGAAAATCGCTTTTAAAGTTGTCCAAATGAAGTCCTAAGTAATGGGTGTTACTAATCAAAAATTAAGTTTTGATATATTTACGTTAGGAAATTTAGCCTACCAAATATCTTCATGGAACATGATCTTTACTTAATATCCTAATGATTTTTAGCATAAAAGTAAAATCTATCATTTTGACCCACAGTGTTTGCTTGGCTATTGCTACAAATGAACCTATGTGACTTAAGACTGGTTTTGTGGTCCAGAGTCACACATAGGCTAGTTATAAGCTTTTATAAAAAAAGCTGTTTATTCATTGTAAAGTAAGAGCTCACGGCTCAGACAAACAAATCTTCTGTCAGACGCAGTTGAAGATAAGTGCCTGAGAATAACGCGTTGTTCTGGTTCAGTATTTGCTGTCAGATGAGACTGTGTTGTCAGTCTTTCAGTGTCATTATTCTATTACTGTTTATGGTACTCGTGATAATACAGCCTTGGGGATCATTATAGACATGCAAAAACCAATCTGGGATTTTACCAATCCCAAACATTTGAACAATAGTGTACATTTTGGCAATACCAAGGTTTCTGGACATATATCTTGGTATTCGACAATGTTCTTTCTTTCTAACTGTGAAGCACCATGTAAACACTTTTGTAAACATTCAGTACCATGGTATATATCCAAATATCACCACCATCACTACATTTGCAGTACTGCCAAACTATTTAATTCTAAGAAATACATTTGAACTAATGTTCAGGCTTCCTCAGAAAACAACAAGAGTTCAGAGCAAAAGTAAAGTGTTTGGCCAAAATCAATGGAAACTTGATTTGGTTTTTTGTTCATCTGTAGATTAATAACTATTCCTGATGGATCTTTACCGCTTGTTGGAAGATATTTCACCCTCATTGGCTGTTTCCACGTCTGTTGGCCTGTGTACAATGTATTGCCACTAGATTGTCTGTTATGTTCTGATTCAATGAATCTTGTAATTGTATTGAGTAACATTAAATCTGTTAAAGCTGGCACATAGCTGCATCATAATAACCAAGCAAATGTGACATTTCCTGTTTGATTGAACTAAAACAAGAACCAGAAAGGAAACTACATTGACCTCTGATCACAGATATTATTTATTTTGTAAGTTGTAGTGTATTACATCCAAGCACGATCCTTCAGATGTGATGTGTATTCATCAGTCTGTGACAAGTGAAGCCTATTGCTCCTAATGAAGTTCAGCTGACTGTGAAAAGCCTGTTCACGCCACGAAGTCTAGCCTCAAACCTAGTTGTTGAGACCTCCCTCACAATACTCATGTCCTAATGTGAGCGAGTTGCATTTTAAATGCATAGAACAGTTGTGTGTGAATTACAGTAAGTTGTGGAATTAGCCCACAAAGTTTATTTTGCCAGCTTGTGGGGGATATTTGATGTGCAAATCCCAATGTCAAATACACGCATTCAGCTCTTTCATCTTGGAAGGCAAATACACAATTAAAATGTGTGAATGTGTAACAATCACGTGTTAATCGGCTCATAATCACTTGGGTGTTAAACAAAGTTAGAGGAAATCCCCCAAATTAAAGGGTTAGTTCACCTAAACAAATCGAATTTCCTTATAACGAGATCTTCACTGGGACAGATTTGGAGAAATTTAGCATTACATCACTTGCTCACCAATGGATCCTCTGCAGTGAAGGCCTTCAAAATGAATCAAAGCTGATAAAAACATCACAATAAATCCATCATTTAGGCATTTTAAACTTGAAACCCTTGTTTCTGACTAAAATAGTCCTCATCCATAGCCATATCCATCCATAGTCCATAATCTATAATAATGCTTCGTGCAGTGAAAAAGTCCATCCCCTGTTGTCCTCTCACATCAAAGTCCACCAACATTTTTATAACTGTTTGGACTGTTTTTGCTTGTAAACAGTGCTTGATTTGTGTATATTTCTCTCCTGATTCAGACAAGACGACTTTTTTCCACTGGTGAAAGCAGTATTATGGATAGAGAACTCATATTGTAGCTGGAAGTTTAATGATGTAAGAAAACGTCTTAATGATGGATTTGTTTCTTACAAACACACAGCTTTTCACTTCACAAGATGTTAAACGATGGACTGGAGTGGTGTGGGTTACTTGTGGTTCATTGTGATGTTTATATCAGCTGTTTGGACTCTCATTCTGACGGCACCCATTCACTGCAGAGGATCCATTGGTGAGCAAGTGATGGAATGCTAAATTTCTCCAAATCTCTTCTGAGGAAGAATCAAACTTGTCTACATCTTGCATGACCTGAGGGTGAGTAAATTGTCAGCAAATATTTATTTTTGGATAACCTATTCCTTTAAGTTATGTAAGAAACCCTCTCATTCTGGTAGGTTAGTTCGGTTTACCAAATTCCAATGTCGTATCTGCAATCTACAGTCACATATGAGTTCAAATAGAGCTAAAAAACAGCATGTCTGTCAGGACTAGTGTTTGTCTGGTCCATGAGATCTTTCTGAACTAACACCGTAAACATTTCAGAGGTGTGACCTCACACCTTTGACTAGGAAATTACACAGTCTTCTTAGTTAAAACTGACATTTAAAATGAAACTAATACATCATTTGTGATCACATTCATTGAGCACATCGCTGAGAACTTTCGGATGACATTGCAACATATATCATTTACGTTGATATCGATGTATATATGTGTGTCTCTGTTGATGCAGGAGTCAAATACGACACTTCTGTTTGTGGGAACTGCAGTCACTGGTCTCGTCCACCACCATCATCTGCTTCATCACTACAGGAGCCCTAAGAAGGTGTCATTTTCAGACCCCTGAGGTCAAAGCTTCATGTCTAGCTATGAATGTAATCAGAATGGTGTTAATCATGTTAACATGAAGGAGCGGGTGTGATGTGATTGTGTTTTTCTCATGCTCCTCTCCTCACATATTTTGATGGAAGCCAGACTTACGGATGAACTAGGTCTTATCTGTCGGTAGAGCTACTGTGTTTGTTAGTCAGGGAATGATTTGGATTTGTAATCTGAGATGCAAACGTCTCTGACCTGAATCAAACATGTCATCAGCAGTAAATTAGCATTGACCTTGAAAAGCCCAGGGCCTCGGGAGTCTGAGATCATCAGGAAAATACACACAAACTCAAATAGAAGTTCTTCGTTATGGTTGGTCAGCTTCAGACAAAGTGCAGCGCTGAAGCCATTGGTGCATGTCTCAGAAATACTGTATACGATTGATTTGTGCATGCACTTAGCATTTCAACACTAGCTTTGTTCTGGGTAGCCGACAAATAACATGGGGATCAAGATTTATGTTCAAAGGTATTAATGGAAAGTGCTGTAACTGGTCATTATATGTTTTTCAGTATTTTTAGATCATATTTTAGCTTCACTTAAATAGTATTTTGTTGTGACAAATAAAAAATACATGTAATTTTAATCATTTAAAAAAATACTATGTAGTTGCTCTTCAAGTTTAGTATGTGAAATTGCAAGATGTATATGTTTAGACAGTATATACCATGTTCATCTAGTTACATCTATTTATAAATATGAATTTCGGGTTCAGTAATATATTTTTTATGTTTTTTTAAGTCTCTTATGTTCTACAAGGCAGCATTTATTTGATCAAAAACACAAAAATATAATAAAAAATTAATTCAATTGTTACAATTTAAAATAACTTTTATATTTGAATATATTGTAAACTGGTAGTGTATATATTAGGCATTTAGATTTATGTTCGAATGTATGTATGATTAAGGAAAAGTGCTATAGTTAGTATATAATTAGTATAATTACTATATATATACATAAAACATGTAGCCTACATTTTTTACATACTCTCAGTTTACTTTAATAGTCCTTCAGTATGGCAAATTAATAAAAAAAAGTATACATATAATTTTAATAATTTATTTTAAATATTAGTAGTTGCTCTTCAAATTTAGTGTTTTAATACTATATAAATTCACAATACCTTTCAGAGGTTTGGGGTCAATAATATTTTTTTATGTATTTTTAAAGAAGCCTCTTATGCTAATTTATGGTGATATATAGATTTATAGATATTTACTTTTTACACATTTACAATGTGCATCATTATGAAATGGATGTAAATTGTTGTTTACATATATCTGAATATAATTCATTTTAATTCTAATTATTACAATAAATACATTAATAAAATTCAGCATTGTTGCTGTTTGCAATTTTGTGTTTATAATTGTTCATTGCAATGGTGTGTATCATGAATCTATCTATCTGTCTGTCTGTCTATCTATCTATCTGTCTGTCTGTCTGTCTGTCTGTCTGTCTGTCTGTCTGTCTGTCTATCTATCTATCTATCTATCTATCTATCAATCTATCTATCTGTCTGTCTGTCTGTCTATCTATCTCTTATTTAAACTTGCAAGGGCTGTGTGCTCAGGCTGTTTCTGGTCCTCACACCTCACATCTGAGGCAGGAGAAGCTGCTCTTTCCCACACACCCCCTACTTCTGGTGTCACTTCTCCTCTCAAGTATTGACTGGGATCCTCTGAGGTGCCAACTCGCACCTCACGGAGGATATATTCAGGAGGAACACGGTCCACCAGCAACCACAACCTCATTCAGCAGAGACCTTCTAAACACTATACAGCCATGGATACCTCCAGCTCTTCTCTTCAGCTCCAAGACAGCGGTGCTTTCCTGTTTGACTGTGAGAAGCTTCTGGATCAGAGCTACGCTGTATCAGATGCGGGCTACTACAGCGCCTGCAGCAGCCTGTCTCCAGCCTCTTCCATAGATTCCTGCGGCTTCTCCCCTTCAGCTTACCCTTGTGGAGTGGGACAGGACATACCCCAGATCTTCCCACACTACAGCATCACCACCCAGGAGAAGAACAAGGTCCAGCCACCCAAGAGAACTGGGCGGCCAAGGTCAAAATTCCCTGGAGTGAAACGGCAAACCGCAAGTGAGCGGGAGAAGCTGAGGATGAGGGATCTGACCAAAGCTCTTCATCACCTCAGGACGTACCTGCCTCCGTCGGTGGCTCCTGTCGGAAAAACCTTGACCAAGATCGAGACGCTGCGGCTCACTATCCAGTACATCTCTTGCCTGTCTGCTCAGCTCGAACTTAGTGAAGACGAGGTTAATTGTGGAGCTCAGGCCGAGGTCAATGCTGCATCAACCATCTTTGACAGCTTCACTGCGACCCCTTCAGTTACTCAAAGTTTACCAGCTCAGCAGTTCCCATCTATGACCTGTTATCAGGTATGTACATTGTACTTCAACAGTGTTTATAGACTATTTTAAATAATATTTATTACTAAATATTTTGTAAATGTGTAGTAAATTTAGACTTCATAGGCAATATTGTACTTTAAGTGTTTTTTTAGGATAACAGTTTCTATTTTTCATTTTAATTTTTGTTAAAATGTTAGTATTTTTTTGTAATTTTATTAGTTTTTTTAATTAGTTAGATTTAGTTTATATTTAGGCACTTGTTTAAGTTTTTTTAAAACATTTATTTTTATTTAAAGTAAATTTTTTTAATGGATTTAATTTTTGTTTTAAAATTACTTAACTATAATAAACCTGGTTGTTATGCTGTGTTATATTTATAAAATAATTTTTAATAATAATAATTATTCAATTCTTTGCATTTTAAAAATTTTATTAAATGTAAAAAATATATATGTATCCTGTTCTTTTTCTTAATTTGATCTGTATTTTATTTTTCCAGACTCAGAATCCAGTCGAAGGCGAACTTCTATCCTTCCCAGCTCAGGACTGTTGGTTTCTTGAGCAACACAATTTCTTCCACGGAGAGTGCTGATCAAAGCAGAATGAAATGCACAATCTGAATGCAAATATTAATTTGTGCAATGTGTGTAAGATAATGAAAATGAAATACTTTATATGTTTGTACAGCTATTTATATTTTTCTATGTTTAAAAATATATTAATATTTATGAATTGTACATTTTCTGGCAAATAAAGCCTTGAAAAATCTTACATCAGGTTTGTGAGTTTTGTGTTTTAAACATTATATGCAAATGATTTCAATATTATTAAACAATGTACACCATAAAACAAATCATTAAGCAGCATCCTAACGAGGGACAGCTGTGATGGTCATTCCACGTTGTAATTCACACATTTAAGGAAACACCCCTGCAGAGCAAGCATTAATGTGGGCAGGAGAGTAAACTAACTCTCACAGGTGAGATCCTTTAATACCCCTCAGACTGTAAACAAAGCTCTGTGGGGCTCTTCTTCTGAAATGCAAGGTATGATGCCTCTTTCGAGCTAAATAGATAAACTGGTGTGTTTCCTAATATCTTAAATTCTCTTTTATCTTTTATCTCTATTCTCTTTATCACTCTGGACCCCTCACATCCAGCACACTCCCTCTTTGAACTGTTGCCATCTGGTCGACGCTACAGAGCTCTGAGCACCAGAACGGCCAGACACAGGAACAGTTTCTTCCCTCAGGCCATCCATCTCGTGAACACTTCACAATAACTGTGGAACACACACTATTTATTCACTCATACACTTATTTATCTAACACACACACTCAGTCTACATTTCAATTTGCACATAATATACCTGTACATACAACTGTCTATTGTTATATACCTGTACATACAATTGTCGATTTGTATATTTTTATTCCTTAGTTACTTGTTCTATTTTTCTATTTTTTATTATCTGTGTTTTTGTTCTGTCACTGTCATTCTGTTACACTGTGGAGCTTCTGTCATGAAAACAAATTCCTCGTATGTGTAAACATACCTGGCAATTAAAAAAAACTCACTCAAACTCATCTAGAGGAACTAGGAAAAGTTCGCCCAAAAACGAAAAATTGCTGAAAATTCCATTGGACCATCCAAGATATCCACTCCAGTCCATCAATTAACATCTTGTGAAGTGAAAATCTGTGTGTTTGTAAGAAACAAATCCATCATTAAGGCATTTGAACTTTAAACCATCGCTTCTGACCAAAACATGAGTCCATAATCCATAATAACGCTTCCTCCATTCTGACGGCACCCATTCGCTGCACAGGATCCATTGGTGAGCAAGTGATGTAATGCTCAATTTCTTCAAATCATCTACATCTTTGATGGCCTGAGGGTGAGTACATTTTCAGCAAATTTTACATTTTGGGTAAACTATTCCTTTAAGCACCCATGGTGCCAGCAACAAGGCAACATGATGAGAATCTCACGATCCCATGTCAGATTGCACAACAACACAAAAACCTTGCTGTGAGTTTATTAAAGATATTAATAGCACCATTAGTGACGTGAGTGACAGCTGTTCTTCATTGTCCATTTATAATATGTGGTAAAAGTCGTAAGAGTCTTAAAGGTGACAAGTCTGCAGCTGCTTTCAGACACCATAATAATGAATCACTTCCTCACACTCCCTTCCTCCCATTTGTGCAGTCTTGTCTACTTCCTCTGTTGAGCCCCTAATGACACAGAAGAATTAACCACGTTCATCTATAGTTACAGAAACAACAAGTCCTGTAATGTGCTGTTACATCTTGGCCTGTGTTACTGAAGGTCCATTCCACTGCGGATGCCATTAGTTCATCTTTCATAAGCAGTATGTGCAAAAGATGTTTTTTCCCCCATTAATTTCCTCCATAGGTATTTCACAAACAAACAAACAATTAGATTAAACATTACAAACATTTTGATTTGAGGTTGAATTTCATAAAAAGAAAATTTACTTTCTAAAGGCAATGAAACTACTTGAAGAACAATGAAGAAATGTTGAATCATGAATGACAGTACAATATAACTGGTGATTATAAACAAAATATATTTGATGTTTATTTGCAAAATATTTAAATGCATACAAATATATTTTTTGTCTGAGCAAAAGAAGATTGACATCAGAGTTTAAACAACTACGTAATAAAATACTGCAAATATTGTGTGATCTAATTGAATAATCAAAGGCACAGAACAGCTAATTATCAAACTTGATTATAAAATGTCTGTATTTTCAAAATATAAATATACAGTATGTAATACTTAGCAAGTATGAAAATATTACACACAAACGGTCATAATGAGAGTGTGTTTAGTCTGACTGTTCAATCAGCCAGTTCATCACTTGCGCTTTGTTTTCAGATATCCATTTAATGTTGGCTTTTGTTTGTTCAATGGCCCGCTCTATTGCCTGCATATCAAAAGTAAAACTGCTTGCGGCAATGTCCTCTTTAAATCGCTGCAACTGTGATTAGTCAAAGAAACCGAGAGAAAGAAAGGGATAAGTACACACATTTCCATATTTTCTATATATGTCATCATGTCTACCACACATCTCAAGAAAAAAAAGAAAAATAGAATCTTAAGCGCTGTTCCTGAAACCACGCCTTCTTTCTTTGCGTACACATTTGGGCGGCATTATGCTAATATTTCCACATAGTGACGGAGATATGTGGGGGCGTGTTAGAACGAGCCGTTTTAGGTAGGCGTGGCTGACTCTTAACTTTTATAAAGAATATGGCTTTGGATTTGAGACTTTAGTCTTTGCAACTTTACAGATCTTCTTTACGCACCAAGAGCTTGTAACATTTCAAAGAGAAAGGAAAAATTTAAATCGCATCATATGACCCCTTTAAGATAAAAAATAGTACATATTTGCTACTGTTTAAAAGTCACTAAGAGGTCACTAAGATTTTTGAGACCGTTTTATTCAGCAAAGATTAATTAAATTGATCAAAAGTTACAGTAAAGACATTTAAATGCTACAAAAGATTTCTATTTTGAATAGAAATGCTGTTCCTTTGAATTTTCTATTCAACAAAGAATCCTTGAAAAAATGTCTCACGGTTTCCAGAAAATAAATATTAAGCAGCACAACTGTTTTAAACATTAATAATAAGAAGAAATGTTACTTGAGCTGTACCATCATAGGAATAAATTACATTTTAAAATTTATTACAGTAGAAAATCATTATTTTTAATTGCAGTAGTATTTCACAATATTACTGCTTTTTAATCAAATAAACAGTATGCAGCCTTGTTGAATAATATGAGACTTTCAAAAACATCAGAAAAATCGTACAGACCCTAAACATTTAAACAGTAGTGTAATAATATATGTTTTGCATTTGCAAATACAAGCTCTTATTCAAATCAAATAGCACAAACCTGTTGCAGTTCAAATTCTGTGGAAAACTTTTTTGTGATGCCGTTAATCAGACCTCCAGAAAAGAAGGATCCATCATCAAAACTACGGAGATCCCATGATAGAAAATGTCAGTAGAGAATATAAATATACATTTAGAAACAAAGAAGGAAATACAGTACTTACTCCTTAGTTATATGCTCCCAGTTTGCTCTGACAAAGTCCCAAACCAACGGCTGCCCTATTACATTGTCTGCAATATACACAATGGCGTAGGTAATGTCCTGCTTCCTGATCAGGTTTGGATCTATTGAGTATTCCAGGTACCTTTAGAAAACAGAAGGCAAGTAAATGAGTATACGTTACATGTACGAGACTTAGTTAAATTAATAAAATTAATTAATTTAAAAAAACGGACATCCGTCATATAAAATATAAGCTACCATTCAAAAGTTTGGGTCAGTAAGATTTTTATTATATATATTTTTTAAAGAAGCTTATGCTCATCAAAGCTGCGTTTATTTGTTCATAAAATACAGTGAAGAGCTCCCATAAACATAAAAAAGAACTAGAAAGAAGCTAACTGAAATGACTTGAATTAAAAGAAAGAGATTAACTGAACTAAACAAAAATCAAGAGCTAAACTGGCTTGAACTGAATTCTGAGGGGAAATTAATTGAACTTAGCTCCCATAAACAGATTGAAAACAACTAAAAAGAAGTTAACTGAACTGACTTCAACTGAATTCTGACTTGAAATGTGCTGAATGGAAACTGATTAGCTGAACTAAACTAAAAATCAATGGTACAAATAGACCTTGAAAGAGATGAACTGGCTTGAACTGAATCACTGAACTCAACTGAATTTGCAGAATAAGAATTAAGAAATAAGAATAAAAAACTGGTATGAACAGAATTCAGATTTCAGGCTTAGAGAAGCATTTTCCATACGGGTTAGTGTCAGGGTTCTTCATCCACTGTCTGTACCACATTCTAGTGAGCTCTGAACATCCCTTCACTCCGGTTTTGCAGGCCATTGAGACTGCGTTAATTTGGTTGTATCTATAAACAGAAGTCACACAAACCATACAATATTTCAGCTTCCCTTTCCCATATATTCCCTTTTATCACAGTGAACATTGCTTATATTGCTATGAATTAAACTCTCATATGTTATGCAACCTCTCAGTTATAAGGAGAGTTTAAAGGGGTCATATATATTTTTTCGTTTTTTTTTCCACTGAGGTCCACTTAGTTTTTTAAACCCGTAATAACAGTAACAATTTTGCTTTTTATGATCATATTTCACCCCAGTCTCTGAACCTTACAATTAAACGAGCCATTTTTGCAGTTGTGCCTATATGACTTTTATGTAAACATCCTCTTTGCATATAAAATTACCTATGGGTTCGCACAAGCTCTTGACAGATTTTCCCACACTTTATTCATATTTACCACATTTGTCTTGTGTTTATGAATAGTATATATTTCCTCATTACCTCAGTGTGGTAAAGTTAATGTGTATATGTGGGTGGTCATTTCTTCTTGTGGTCTGTCTGACGTCAGTACAGAACGAGCTGCTTAGTTTCAATAAACGGTTCTTTTTCATAGTACTTTAACTCTTTTATATCCAAAAATCAACAACCGTTTGATTTATCATGATGTGACCCCTTTAAAATTCTACAGTTTTATGTTTGTGCTTATAGAATTAAAGCATATAACTGACTGTGGTAACACATTGTGGTGGTACTAAAGTAATACTTAGAATAAACTGTAAACAAAGTAATCATGTATTTACTGGTCCATGTATCTTGGTGGTTTCTGAGTCCAGTTTGATGTGATATCTTTGAAGTGGTCAAAAAGAGGTTGCGCCTTTCTCCACAGGTAAGTCTGGAGTGGTTTAAAGAAATTGATAAATGATCAAATAAGTGTCTAATACGTTCTGAATGAGCATTCTCTGTGTATTGAATTTTTTTATGTATAAGCTGCATATATGTGCATAATATGTAACAAACATACCTGCAAAGGTCCATAGACTTCTGTTCGGTCAAACATGAGGAAAAAGTACTCCAAATTTCTTACGGCAGATTCCCACGGTATGTACTCCTTCTCCTCGTAGAGATACTTGGTTGTTCTCAGAGCCAAGGTTATGTTGATTATGTCTGCCCTATGAATAATCAGATTCAGATTAAAACAATTATTTTATTATTTTCAGAAAGATAATTTTTGGATGAAATTGATGCCGTGAGGAATTGTCCATTGATGAAATATCTTTGCAGCAGAGAGCTTACCTCGCCAAATTAAATGCATCATCGATTATCTGGCCCCTATTAAGAACTGGAATAACCTATGTGAAAAGAGGGTAAAATCAAATGTTATATTATGTTATTATTTATTATATGTATATTATATCAAGTTACTAGTAAATATCATTTATAATTATATATTAGAACAATTCAGAACTACAACATTATACAGCAGAACAATATATATTATAAAGATTGTAATGCACTAGCACTAGTCAACATTTGAAGTGGATCAAAACCTTTCATCAAAACCAAAATGCATTCTTGTCTTAGGGCAACTTTGATGAACTTTTCTGATCCACTTCAAATGTTGTTGACTACTTTATTTAATACTATATAACCATATAATTTTGTTACAGTTTTGCTAAATTTGGATTTTATTCAGGTATGCTACTTTGATGCTTAGTGTTTTTAATTAATTTAAAGATAGTGAGATACATACTTTATGATCTGAATTCAGTTGTGTGAGGAGACGTTCCCAGTTCTGGGGATCATAATTAACCCTGTAGTATCCCGTGACATTCAGGTTGGCCAATAACCAGTCAGTATCAGTCTTCATGGGCTCATATGAAGCTGTTTTAGTAAGCAGCCAGTGCTGGCCCATGTTACTGCCACTCTTCAGCCATGTGATTGGCACAAACCATTCATAACTGCAATCATTTTTTGAACATACACTCTTAAAAATAAAGGTGCTTCATGATGCCATAGAAGAACCTTTTTGTCTAAATGGTTCCATAAAGAACCTTTAACATCTGAAGAACCTTTCTGTTTGACAAAAGGTTCTCTGTGGCGAAATAAGGTTCTTCAGATTACAAAACAAGAAAGAGATGGTTCTTTAAAGAACCTTTGACTGAATGGTTCTTTGTGGAACCAAAAATGGTTCTTCTATGGCATCGCTTGAAGAACCTTTTGAAGCACCTTTATTTTTAAGAGTGTATAAACACAGTATACTTTAAAAGGACAGGACTCTGTTGGCACATTTGTCAGTTTAAACATACTTGTAGTCAGATGGCTTGTCCACTACTGCCTCTGGGTGTATCAGGAAGTGTTGCTGAGTGATACTTCCTGTTCGAGTGTCAATAGTTACTACAGGAAAACCCATCTGAAGAATCCAGCGATTCATTATTTCATTTATTGAGGCTGGGAGCTGGATGCTTGAATCTGCGTCTACAACCTGAAAAAGATTTATAATGAAACGTAATGAAAAGTATGGTTGAAAAGACAAACACGCTTACACTAATATTTAAGGATTCCATCGCATCAATTTTGTAACTTACTTCCTGCAGTTTTTTCCAAAGATCTGTGTACACAGTGTTGCTGTATGCATACTCGTGCAAATAGTTCTGTGGAAATAATGCACGGGTGTTAGTCTGAGAAAAAGTCACATTAATGCATCATAAAATACTTTTAAAACCTCAAACTCTTCAGACATACATGAAGTCCATTAGCAAAGATAGACTCTGTCAGAAACTCAGACAGCATTCTCAGTATTGCAGCCCCCTGAAATGACAACAATTTAGCATTAACTAAAACACTGCAATACGACACTGCTTAACAGTGTTATTTCAAGCTGTTTTTGGCACATGATGAAAACCTTGCTATACGTGATGGTATCAAATAACTGATCGATTTGATCCGGTGTGATGACTTCATCCTCTCGTGAAGAAAGCGGGTGGGAGGAAACCAGAGAGTCAACGTCAAACGCCTTCTGAACCTGTTGCTGCACCATCAGATCTTTCTTCAGGAGAGAAAAGACAGTGAACCCCTCACTTTAATATATTCATAATACTTTTAAAAAAAATTATATAATAGCAATGTACTTGATATAGATTACTTTTTTTGTATTCTGTATCAGGTAACGGCTTCACTTTGCTCATGAACATTAATTAAGTTACGTTACGTTACGTTACATTACGTTATGTTCGCCTAGTAGCAGTAGGTCTGGCGTTAAAAAAAGACGTAAATAATTAGCTAGCAAATGAAGAAATCTTACTATTTTTAGTGTACTGTTCACGAATGAAACAACTTCACGGAACTTTACCAAGCCTCGTCTGCGTGATTTATTGGGGAGCAAGTAGAGGACGTTTTTCGTTGGGAATCAAGCAGGCATAGAATAGAAACGTGAAGTAACTATTTTTAATGAACAAAACAGTAGCTGATTCTGAATTACCTCCTCTCCTAGGTTCACGAAACGGTTGTCTATAAAATGCATTGCTGTTCTGTTGTAAGTAATCTTAAAGATTCCTAAATGCATCTACTTTCGGAAGGCCAAATAAAGTGCTTTTGCTTTCGCCTAGAAACACACAGCGTCTCGCTGACATGGCTGCTTCAACACTAACTACGGTTACTGAAATCACGCCTTCTTTCTTCGCGTGCACATTTGGACGGCATTATGCAAATATTTCCACATAGTGAGGTAGATATGTGGGGGCGTGTTAGAATGAGCCGTTTTAGGGGGGCGTGGCAGAGTCTTTCCTTTGATAAAGAATATCTCTTTGGTTTTGAGACTTTAGTCTTTGCAACTTCAGGGATCTTATCTATGCACAATCAGCTTGTAACACTCCAAAGAGAAAGGGAAACTTGAAATCGCATCGTATGACCCCTTTAAAATTGATCATCCGAGTCTAATATGATCCAGCTGGCCGTACTAAAAGACACTGCGGGCCGTATACCAGTTGCCCATCCCTGCTCTAGACCAACAACTTTTTGACACAACCTGCAAATTACCACAATAGATAAATAACTAAGCGTACGTAAGTGGGAAGGTCCAAACTCCACCTCTGAGTCGCAGTTATCAGAAGCCTGTGTGGTGCCAGAAGTTGAGGGGGTCCGTTTGCAGTACAGATTTGATGCCGTCATGGACCGCAACAGGGCCGCTGCTGGCCAAATGCGTGCCCTAAGCAGAATTGTATTGTTGTGCCCCCTCCCCCAAATATTATGGATGTAAATAAAACAACAACAAAAAAAACACCTTTTATAGGGGTCAAAACAGAACTTTAATATATCTATGCACAATCAGCTTGTAACACTCCAAAGAGAAAGGGAAACTTGAAATCGCATCGTATGACCCCTTTAAAATTGATCATCCGAGTCTAATATGATCCAGCTGGCCGTACTAAAAGACACTGCGGGCCGTATACCAGTTGCCCATCCCTGCTCTAGACCAACAACTTTTTGACACTACCTGCAAATTACCACAATAGATAAATAACTAAGCGTACGTAAGTGGGAAGGTCCAAACTCCACCTCTGAGTCGCAGTTATCAGAAGCCTGCGTGGTGCCAGAAGTTGAGGGGGTCCGTTTGCAGTACAGATTTGATGCCGTCATAGACCGCAACAGGGCCGCTGCTGGCCAAATGCGTGCCCTAAGCAGAATTGTATTGTTGTGCCCCCTCCCCCAAATATTATGGATGTAAATAAAACAACAACAAAAAAAACACCTTTTATAGGGGTCAAAACAGAACTTTAATAAAATATAAAAGTAAATAAATAAACAAATTCTAATTATATTGTATTGTTTACAAATTACATTTGTAGCACTAGACAGTTACAGTTGTCTGGTTGATTTTAGTCTCAAGCATTCAGAAATCACGCAAAAGAAAACTACATAGTTTTACTAGGATAAAACCATGGTTGATTTTTTTGTAAGGGTTGTGATGTCCACATGTTTTTGTTGAAGAAATTATTGAGGCTGTCGCATTTCTTTTGCAAAAAGGTGGCCAAAAATGAAAGATTAAGTGGATATTTGAATTAAATGTTTGGTCAATATTAAAGGACTTGATCGTCCAGTAAGTGTAACAGCAGCAATTACCAGGCCTTGGCTCCCTTTGCAAGCATTTGTAATATGTAATGTAGGCCTACATAAATTGTTTACCTTGTATAACATTATGTATTTTAACAGTGTTATTCAATGAAACCACTTAATTATTAATTAACCAATCATTATTGCCTCATTGTTTTATATAATGCATTTTAAGTAATTTTAAAGGCTGTTGTTGGCTTAGGTCTGATTTTATAACCACAAAAAATATTATCTTAATACTTCTTTGTAAACTATGAAGTAACAAAATCATGGTTCATTTGTGGTTACAAGACTACAAGAAC
Source organism: Sinocyclocheilus grahami (assembly GCF_001515645.1). Classification (NCBI taxonomy): domain Eukaryota; kingdom Metazoa; phylum Chordata; class Actinopteri; order Cypriniformes; family Cyprinidae; genus Sinocyclocheilus; species Sinocyclocheilus grahami. The sequence goes on along the minus strand of NW_015506472.1, from coordinate 84,930 downwards.
CATGATTTTTGGTTTTATCCGTAAAACCATGGCTAATTTTTGTAAGGGAACATGGGAAGTCAGAGAGAATATTAGATGAGTTGTTGGTGGTTAAATTATCACCGACATTAAAACACGTTATTAACGTCAACATCCAAAAAAGTTTCACAGGATTATGAATGTATGTACTCTGCGTATAGGGAGTGGCGGTACTGGACCGCAACATAGTGCTCGTTTAAAAGAAGGGCACGGTAGACGTAGGATCCACAGCTAGATGAATTAGTATAGAAGAAACCCTATGATTACAACGACCACCATTTGAAGTTTCACAAAATTCTGAAATTATCGTACATTATGGGATTTTTTTTTCATTATTGATCGTACATCGTACAGTGGTCTAAATTATCGTACAAATACGATAATTATCGGACGTCTGGCAACACTGGTGGGACGTCATCTGCGTAAGGTAATGTTTTTATACAGTCTATGGGTAAGATGCATTACAGAGTTAAAATCAAAATGGAGCCTTCTGATTTCTAGTGTAATATTATTGTTTATTGTATTGTTTGCTATATTTTGTGAACATAGAAATGTTTTTCATATGTGAATATAGTGAATAAAAACTTACAATATTCCAGGTGGGTTCAACATAATCAGCTGCAAGATATGAAACATAACTTGCAAAACCTTCATTGAGCCACAGGTCGTTCCACCATCTCATGGTCACAAGGTTCCCAAACCACTAGACAATAATTTGACTCACATAAATGAATGACATCATTTAAATTAGTTAAATAACACCATTTTTTAGAGAGAGAGAGAGAGAGAGAGAGAGAGAGAGAGATGTTCTCCACATACCATGTGTGCAAGTTCATGTGTAATTACAGTGACCACCCATTCTTTATCTTCATTAGAGGACACTTTAGGATCGTAGAAAAGCGATAGCTCTCTGTATGTGACCAGACCCCAGTTTTCCATGGCTCCAGCAGCGAAATCAGGCAGTGCGATTTGGTCTAGGGAATGGAAAGTATTAGTCTGACTGCTTTTTTCCCTAGTGGCCCAGTGTTAATGGATTGAGACACAAAGTTTGGAATGAGCTTGCATGTTTAAACTCTCACCTGATTTGGACAGGGGGTATGTGGTGTTGTAATAGTTTTCTAAATACTTCAAAATAGGGAATGTCACATTAAGGGCATAATCTCCCTGACAACTTTCAATGGCTTCTCTACGTCCCCATATTCTGATCTATATATATAAAAAAAAAATAATAATTTAGTGGAAATTACAAATTGATTATGTAATAAAAAGCAATACATTTTTAACTTGTTATCCACATTTGAAATACATTTATAAGAGGAAAGAAGGGAGCAAGAGAGTGAATATATCTTGATTTCTACCAAAATATTGGCCTCTGGAGGGGATCGTATGTTGGTAAATTCACTGACAACAAAGGCCAACAGATATGTCGACATTTTTTCAGTTGGCTCAAATCTGGTCTGTAAAACCTCTTGATTATCTATGGTGAAGCTTTTAGTGCCTAAAGGGAAAATCAGAACACGAGTGAAGATTTAAAATGTGTCCACAGAAAAATCCATTCAGTATACTGTAGTGTACAGGTCAAAAGTTGGGGTCTAAATGATTTTGTGTTTTTGAAAGAAGTCTGCGATTATGCGTTGTTTTTTGTTGATCAAAAATACAGCAAAAACAGTAATATTGGGAAATGTTAATATAATTTAAAATCACTATTTTCAGTTTACATATATTTTCAAAATGAATTCATTCCTGTGATGGCAAAGCTGAATTTTCAGCATCATTACTCCAGTCTTCAGTGTCACATGATCCTTCAGAAATCATTCTAATATGCTGATTTCCTGCTCAAGAAACATTTTTTCATTTTCATTTCTTACTGTTATTAAAGTTGTATTGCTTCATATTTTTGTGGAAACTACAATGCATTTTTCCCCCCAGGATTCTTTGATAAATAGAAAGTTCAAAAGAACAACATTTATTTGTTTTTGTCAGTATTATAAATGACTTTACTCTCACTTTTGCTTAATTTAATAATGCATCCTTGAATAAAACTGAACTGCTGAATAATAATTTCTTTCAAAAAAAACTTTTGAACAGTATATAGAAATAATAAACATATTAAAAAGAATTGTTCAGAATGTTAAATGTCAATTTTAACACGCAAGGGAAAATATAAGGCCTCAATAAGTGATTAAAGAGCAGGTTATAAACCACCAAACAATCAAGGCTACCATTATACAACTTTGGAAAAACTTCAATAAAGCTAAAATAATTGGTAAGGTCTCAGTTTCCGAAGTCTTTCAGATTGGCAGTGCGTCTTCAACTTCAAAAGATTTGTGAGCTCAGAAACTCAGATTGTTATGTCTCTTACTGTAAAGACTGGGATGTGGTTTAAGCCTACTATTTTTTTCCCATTAAAAAAACACTAAAGTCATATCATAAGATACAGTATGCATCCCATTGATTTAGAAGCATATGCTTAATTTGATCATTTTTGTGAAGTAAATGATAAATGTGTTTGGATAATGTAAAGCTTTGATTACTGAATTAAACTGAAATTACAATATTTTCTAATATTAGTAATAGAAGATATTATCATGCCCTCAACAGAGTATCTAATACATTTGTTATTGATGTGATCACTAACCCAGCTCCATGCCATTAGAAAGGGCCACAGTTCCAGGAGGGTGGAGGAGAGTCAGATGGAAGACGGCCTTCATTGACGGCTCATCAAAGCAGGGGAAAACGTTCCGGGCGGCGGTGGGCTGCATTTGTGTTGTGGCGACAACTCTGCCAAAATGAAGTTATCTCAGTTAAGTGTGAAGGAAGTAGTAATACAGCTTATAAAAGTCTTCATAAATGTTCAATTGTGTAATTCAAGGGAAACATTAATTACACCTAGTAATGAATTTACATTTTACATGTACATTTTTGCATTTAGCAGACACTTTTATCCAATATTCAGTAATAATAATAATAATAATAATATTTCAATAATTACAAAAATTATAAAGCAGTGGCTCGTGGTGTGATAAGACAACTATTTTAATTTTGTTTTTAAATTAAACATTAAATCATTCTTTCCTAATTTTAAGAAATTCTCTAATTCATTTATTGCCCTGATATTATATACTGATATTATTATATTTTAAAATTCATTTGTAATACCACAGTACAAATTAATTTAACTTATAAAAATCTAAAAGATGATTAAAATACTATTACTTTTGACATAATTATGTCTATAAACAGTTTTATAGTTATTTTTATATTTATACAATTATTACTATAAGATTGTATTACGATTAATTAATTAGTATTATAAGTATTTACTTTGATGTTGACTACAAAAGCTGTGAAATGCAAACATTTCAGCCCTTTCTTAGCAAAGTAATGCCAGTAGTCATCTTACTTTTTTACATCATTTTCTGTGTATTCGCTTCTGTAAAATCCTCCTAGGTTATCTGACAACTCTCCATGGAACTCCGTGTAAAGCCAATAGGACTTTCCAACTTGTAGTTTTCTTTTCAGCTGAATCACCATGAACTGTGTTTGTGTTTGAAACCAGGTCTCCAGTATGGCCGGAGCGCTTGTTCCTCCCAAACCCGTCAGCTTGGCATGGTGCATCTCCGAGGTCAAGGTGAAGTTCAGCTCATTGGAATGAATAAGGATCAGGTTGGTCTCCTTCAAGCACGTGAACACAACTCCAGATTTCCCGGTGAAAATGTACATGCCCTCCTCGTCCGGCACCAACCGAGGCCAAAGCGTCACATTGTAGTACTCAGGAAGAAGGGCGTCAGGCAGTCTGTACTTGTCCCAGGCCTCGTTCGACGGTGCCGAGGTTCTGTGGGGTGCTGCAGTCGTCACTATGCGGGTCCCGTCTCTGGCATTTACCTCGTTTTTCCGTTTCTCTTGAACATAGACCACTGACAAAGCAAAAATGGTGAGCACGGCCCCAGCACCCAACCCAAATAGCACAAATCCTAGAGGCTTACTAATGTAAAAGCCTTTCCCCATGGCCGCAGAGTTAAAATGAAGTCTCAGGAGATGTTGTCAGGAGTTAATGATGGGGCCAGAACAGGATCAAGTCTATGCAGACAGTCATGAAGCGTGTGTGATTAAATAGTGGTGACTGTGATGAATCACGCTGTGGATATTTGATTATCCATGCCACTTCTGCGAAAAACAATTACTCAAGCTCTACATGTTTGCATAGTTCTCATGTTTAAATCAACAAAACAATGGCAAATATGTCTTTATACTTCGCATTTGACTTTACTTTGCATGTGACTTTTGTTTGCCAAGTTAAACTGGGACACAGGGCTTATTAGCGATCGCTTCAGGGTAATTACATTACTCTTGAGTCTTGAAATCGCTTCATACCCCTTCCAAGTTAACATTTCAAATGTTATGAAACAGCCTCCTGGCGTTCGTGTGGTTATGACATGTGAATTACATAAAAAAACAATCCAGCGGAGGTCACCAAGCAGCACTGTATCTTTTAACGTATTCTGAGCTTACATGTTCAGTGTGTCATGATGACAATGTATAAGCGCATTCAGAAATGAGGAAGATGCACACTAAAATATTCAGACACAGTTACACAGCTTGAAATAAGGATTTCAAAATGTTTCTACAACTTAATTATTTATTTGAGAGAAAAAAGACTGGTGTACGTGTATCAAAAAAGGCCTTAAAAAACAGTTACCACCTACCACCACTACCATTTAAAAGTTTGTGGTCAGTAAAAAGTCTCTTATGCTCACCAAGGATGCATTTATTTGATCAAAAATACAGTAAAACTTTTCCATTTTAATATATTATAAAATGTAATATATTCCTCTGATGGAAAAGCTGAATTTTTAGCAACTCAGGTTACATATTTGATTATTAACAATGTCGAAAACAGTCGTGCTGCTTAATATATTTTTTTGTGGAAAACATGATTCTTTTTTTTAGGGTATTGAATATAACATTCAGAAGAACAGTAGTTATTTTAAATGTCTTCACTGTCAGTTTGATCAGCTTATTTCACTTGCTGAATAGAAGTATTAGGGCCAGATTTACTAAACATGGCAAATTAGCATTAGAGCGCAATTCCATAAAAGCGCCGATGGGAGCGCAAATTCTGCGGGTGATTTACTGACAATGCGCACATTAAAGAATACAGATGCAGCCAGATCGTTTCCATAATGACCAGCGCAATCTACCAAGAGCAGTGCTTTTTTTTTGCCTTTTTTGACCATTAAATATTGGAGCAAATACCAGTAATTTGACGAGTGCAAACGTTAGTAAATCACGTTGCGGGATTAATTTGCGGGATTAATTTGAATACCCTCCTCCCATAAATTTTGTGTCCGAAAGGGAAACTCCTACAAATGCATATTCAATAAGGTCAGGTGCAAAAATAACTGTGTCCACACCTTTTCAGTGCTAATTCTTCACTGCGCGTCTTAAGTAAATTCTGAAAGTAGCCTACTATTTTAACACCAAAAGACGGTTTGCGCTGGCGCAAGCTGTTAGTAAATCTGGCCCTTCATTTCTTAAAAAGAAACAACTTACTGACCCCAAACTTTTGAGCAGTAGTGTATGTTTATACTTTTTAATGGCAGCATATTTTCAAAAATGCAAAATCCAGTCAATAATAGCAAGTTAACAATAAAACGCTAAATAGAATTTTACATTTTATTAAAGCCCCAAGAAGCTTCGCGTCGTGCCTAACAACGCCCCTTAGCTGTCATAAATTCACTGTAAACCACGACTTCACGGGGCTTACTGCTTTTATAAAACGGTTATTCCATATACATAGTAAGGTTTCACAAAATAAAACAGAGCAAATAAATTGTAATGATATTAATAAAAACAATATTCTTCCACCAAACAATGTAGTTCCTCAGAAACGGTTGTGGTTGCAACAAAGTGGTTGCCAAGCAACACGAACATGTAAACAAAGGTGTGTGTTTGTAGAGTCATTAGCTGTGTCTCATTTAGAAGGCTGCGCCCTCCGGAGGTCGCATCCTCTGTAGGATGCATATACGAAGTGTCCTCAACCTAGAATTAAAGGAGACGGCCTTCTTAGGACAGGCGGAAAAGTCACGTTGCTATGCCAACACATTTAGAGCATCACTCTCACACTACTTAAATGAAGGAAAATTATTTCTAAATTTGGAAAGTAATTTGAAAAATAAAACAAGCTTTTGCTTGTTTTATTTTGTTCAATGTTTGAGGAGCTGCAGCGTATGTACAGCATACATCTGTTAGAGTAAAAAAAAAATGAGGAGGATATTAAAAACAAAATGTATCCGTTTTTACCGAGGCGATTTAATGCAAGTTGTAAACACCACACCTGCGCTTGTGTGTACATCTGCCGGCGCCGGCATTTTTCAAATTAACAACGGTTGTTTACGGCGACGCAAAGAATTGTGGGTTATCTGTAGCAGCGAAGGATACACCTCATGCATCCTCCGAATTCCTGTGAAAGAAGGTCGCATTCGGAGTGTCCTACTTGCTTTTCTGAAATGAGACAGCCTCGATGACATATGCAGCCTTCAAATGCGACCTCCGGAGGGCGCACCCTTCTAAATGAGACACAGCAAATTTACAACAGCTTCGAAAGTGGCTCAACCAATCAGAATCAAGGACCGGAGCTATCCATTTTATAAGAAAATATGAGTGTGGTTGCCCATACACAGTTGTTTACAACTGTTTTTGAGTGTGCATAGATATACGGTTGCTTGGGTTTGCTAGGATGCTACTTAGTCAGCTCAAAACAACAGATTTTCCAGGCCCTAAGTGGTTAAATATCAGCGCTGTTGTGTCCTTGAGCAAGACATTTCTCAGGTTACTCCAGGAGGGGCTGCTCCTTGGGTAAAAACATCCAGCCAAAATGCTGTTAGCATCCATTCATTTTCATTCCATCAGGTTACGGGATGATGAACTCATGTGAGGCTTGAAATGAGATGCAAAACACACACACACACACACAGGTTTGTTTTTGTGAAAAGTGGGGACATCCCATAGGCGTAATGGTTTTTATACTGTACAGACCGTATATTCTATTGCCCTACACCAACCCTACCCCTAAACCTACCCCTTACAGGAAACTTTCTGCTATTTCAGATTTTCAATACACTCCATTCTGTGTGATTTATAAGTGTGTTGAAAAGTGGGGCCATGGGGTAATGTCCTCAAAAGTCACCTTCTCCTTGTAATACCTATGTCATACCTTTGTCATTATACAAATTTATGTCCTCATTTGTCACAAAAACGCACGCGCGCATACACACACACACACACACACACACACAAAGATTAATAGGAATAGTTCACCCAAAATGAAAATTCTGTCATATTCACTCCCATTTATAAGTTTGGGTGTTAGTAAGATCTCTTATGCTCACCAAGGCTGCATTTATCAGTTATATTGTTAAATATTACTGAAATAAAAAAAAAAAAATTCTGTTTCCAGTTTCAGGATATTCAAAATTGCCCTTTTGTGTCACACAGGAGAAAAATCATACAGGTTTGGACGACATGAGGGTGAGTAAGTGATGACAGAATGATTATTCTTTTACTTATGCCAGTTCACACTGCACGATTTTAGCCCGATTTTTCACTCGCCGACAAGTTTTGTGAAATCGCAGACAAATGCCCGAAATCGGAGGCAAATCGGTGCTCGTTCACGCGAGCGACAGTCACGTAGTGTGAATTATCAAAGACGCGATCTGAGGGAATCGCCGACGCCCGTGAAATATTTGGCATGCTAAATATCTGGAGCTGTCGGCGATTCACAATCACGCTGTGTGAAATGAGTTCTGACTGAAAAACACATCGGCGATGACCTACAGCCAATGAGAGAACAAGATACAGAGCAGCGGGACGTTCGGGGAGGAGTTATATTTCGCGGACCAGTGTCCGCGATTGCCGCCGGTTGTTTTTTATGTCAGCAGGTTGAAGCGACCCCAATAACGTGATATTAAGGCCCTGGAATGTGAATTGTACCAGGAGAACCCCGCCAAAAAAAATGTATTTTACCCCCCCAACGCGATTTTTCCTGGGGGACCCCCTCAAAAGCAATTCAGGCTAGGTTTGCGTAGTAATTGGGCGGGTTTTGTAGTGAAAACCTGGCAACCCCGCATCAGACAGAGCTGTCGGCGATTCTTCCTATTGTAAATCATGCAGTGTGTAACCTCCTATCGTCGTTCCATCGTGCAGTGTGAACACAGCAACAACTGAATGCTACCCCAGATAGTCACGCAGTGTGAAACCAACTGTTTCCTGGGGGACCCCCTCAAAAGCAATTCAGGCTAGGTTTGCGTAGTAATTGGGCGGGTTTTGTAGTGAAAACCTGGCAACCCCGCATCAGACAGAGCTGTCGGCGATTCTTCCTATTGTAAATCATGCAGTGTGTAACCTCCTATCGTCGTTCCATCGTGCAGTGTGAACACAGCAACAACTGAATGCTACCCCAGATAGTCACGCAGTGTGAAACCAACTGTGATGCGACGTCTTTGAAAATCGTGCAGTGTGAACTCGGCATTAAGTGCATCCAGCTGAAATGACTGAAGTAATACTTGAACTTACTCTGATCTCACGGCACACAGATGTGAGTTTTACGCTGATTCTGAGAGGAACCACTGAAGAACCGGTTCCTTGTTCTCCGCCAACCACTTAATCTTGGCTGCTGTCTTCTCGATGGCCTGCTGCAGCGCTTGAGTTCCCGAGCCGAATCCGGTCTCAGCATTATCCTTTTGGAAGCGTTTCAACTGAACAAAGACAGCGAGGATTTCACACTTAAGTCAGGTTATGTCTTATAAGCCTCTCACAGTGCATGCAATAGATTTTTGCTGTGTGGTTGTAAGGTCAAAGGTCATGTACCTGACTGAGTTCAAATGGTGTGCAGAATCTATAGGTGACATCACTAATCAATCTGGAGAAAGTGAATGATCCAGTGCCGTACCTGTTGAGTAATACCAAAAGTGTGTACTTTTACATATGTTTCTCTTTCTCTCTCTTTGTGTGTGTGTGTGTGTTATGGCATTTGGCATACTTACAATTTGAAGAAATAGTCCCAGTTTGCCCGGACAAAATCCCATGCCAAAGGTTGTCCAATAATATTACTGGCAATGTACCCAATGGTAGAAGTGGCGTCCTGTTTGCGTATCTTTTCTGGGTTCATAGTGTATTCCAGGTACCTTATTAAAACATGAAACAGTTTACAAGTTAAACTCCACAGTTCCTAGAGTATTACAATGCATCTACACAAATTGTTCAAAAATACATTAGAAATGCAATTCAGACAGGTGGTGACTTGAACACACAATTTCTATAATAAACATGTTTAGAATTTCTGAATTAAAATTTATTTTGATATTTGTTTTATGGAGCTTTAAGTATAAAAATTGGATTCCATCTTAAAAAGTACAATTAAAAGTCCCACAATTAAAAAAAATTTGAAGAAAAAATTGTTTTGCCATAATCTTGTCATAAAAAAAGCATATTGCATAATAAGGATATGAATATTAAGCTATATTAATATTGGAGAAAAAAAATACATTGTTGTGTTAAGATATTTTGTTGTCTTAAATGATAAAACTGGAAATGATTTAGGATGCTTAAAAATATCAGAACATGATATACAAGGTAAGTTCTGTTCAGGTTTATTAGGTATAACCCCCAAAAATGTGTTCGTCATTCGAAGGTTTCTAAGAACTTGAGTGTTAATATAAGTGGTTTAAATTGAATTTATTTCAGACATCATGTCTTTGACCCTTATGCTTTCCCAGAGCTACCTGTTCAGTAACCAAGGCACTTTGGTGCATGCCAGAGTCGATCTCAGTTTGACAGCTTCAGCTGCGACTGTGGCCTTCTGGAACATCTGCCAGCCAAAATTCCACTCTTCTGTACCACCTGCAGCGATGGCATCACAGTACACCGTCGACCTCAGGTTAGGGTGAATCCTGAACGGAATTTTTTTCATTATTTATTTATTTCATCATAAATGCAGCACCAATAAATGAAATATTGTACTATTTAAAATAGCTGTTTTTTAACACATTTTAAAATATGATTTATTCCTGAATATGCTCAAGAAACAATTCTAGTTATTAATGCTGAAAACAGTTGTGCTTCTGTTTTTTTCTTTTTGAAACTGTGATATAATTTTTCAGGATTTTTTCGATGAATGGAAAGTTCGAAAGAACAGCATTTATTTCAAATCGAAATCTTTTTATAGATGTCTTTACTGTCACTTTTGACCAAATTAATGCATCGCTGCTTAATAAATTCTTTAAAAAGTCTTAATAAACTCAAACTTTTAAATTGTAGTGTACATTCAATGTGCAATATGTATATTTTTTAATTTTTAATATTTTAATTCCACATCAGAGAGGTGTATCAAAATATTAGAGGTATGTTTCTGATCTTATTGTGCACAATATTGGTGCACTGTATTAAAATATGTTAAAATTTGTAAACTTTTATCAAAATTTATCTGAAATTACTTTCCTTTTCAGATGAGGTTACAAATCACACTTTTCAGTCCATCCCTTCAAATCGCCTGCCTGCATTCTGGTATGTAACACTGACTTTTTACACTCACCAATTTACATGTTTTCTCATTGAATATCTTGTTTCACTCTGAAATGCAGCATCACATTACGGAAGTAAATTGAGTTGTGAGTAGTGTTTGACTTTAACATTTAAAGGTGGGGTATGAATTTTTTTAAAAACGCTTTAGAAAACTGAGTCGGGCTGAGTACCAAAACAAACTTGTAGCCAATCAGCAGTAAGAGCTGTGTCTACTCATGATGCGGAGGAGAGAGTGCTCAGTGCACAGGACGGACATTAGCTAGCCGAGCGACAGAAAAATAGAGATGGCAGATAAAAAAACAAAAGAGGACAACGTCTGCGGAACAAAAGTAGGCTTACGATAAGGCAAGAAGTAGGACCCGTGTAAATATCGGATCAGCTTTCCAGCGCTGGAGAGAACTCAAGAAGCGGGAAGGCCTGCGATCGGACGCGATCAGACTGCGATGTTTCTTCTCGATAGGTGAGTAACATTGGTTTTGCTTTGTTTCACAGAACTAATATATGCTGGCTTTTGCTTGAATATGCTCGTGTGTCATAATCGTTGCCTGGGTTGCGTACGTATGTGTGGGGCGGAGCTATCAAAATAGGGGCGAGAGGGTCTGTTTTGGTGATTTGAAATATCAACATTGGCTACCAGAAATCACTTACCCCACCTTTAAGTTTAACTAACTGTACACAAGATGAATCTCAGCACACTCTGAATGAAAAACTATTCTTTAAAAAATCAGGTAATAATTTAAATAATTTGTTCACTTTATAAAACTAAGTTTCATTTCCTCCACTGATATTGAGTGTCAAGCACTTGAAACTTCTCAAAAACATCATATATTGTACAAAACAACATTTCGAAGAACTGGCACTTTAAAGGAACTTGTGATATAAGTTACTAATCTCTAAATTGCTTAAGACATGGTATACAACCATCCACATAGGAAATTGCTGAATTTCCTTTGAGGTTTGCGCTCACGTATTGTTATGAGGATTCTGCATCCATTTTTTGAACCAGCTCCTGGTTAGTTCTCTGCATCCCTCCACGCCGGTGCTGCAGGCTAGAGACAGCGCAATGATCTGTGTGAACCTGAGGACAAAAAAATAGCTTATTATTAAACATAAAGCAAATTGAGTCTGGGAAGCATGTGACATATGAAAGATTTGTCCTTACTGATCAGTGTGGCCAGAGGCAACTGTTGTCCAGTTTGAGCTGATAATCCCAAAATATTCAAACAGTGGTTTGACTTGTTTCTTAAGATAAGCCTAAAATAAACACAAACAGCAGTCTCTGTAATCTATCTGCTTTACTTCGGTTTTGATTATAAAAATGAGATTTAACCAACCTGCATGGCACCGTAAACTTCACTGCGATCAAACAACTGGAAAAAATAGTTCAGATTTCGAAGCGCCGCCTCCCATGGAATGTACTCCCGCTCATGCAAGAGATATTTAGTTGTTCTCAAAGCAAGCGTTATGTTTATAATGGATGCTCTGGGGGAAAAAAAAGACATAGTTTTATATGGAATACAGTCATCCACATTTTTTACCAGTGAATTTCCTTGACTTTTCATGACCTGTTAAGTTGTTTTCAATTACTGGATAGATACAAACTTTTTTAAATCACTTTAATTCAGACGGATTTAATCATTAATCATTTAGACCAGGGCTGTCCAAACTCGGTCCTGGAGGGCCAGTGTCCTGAAGAGTTTAGCTCCAACCCCAATTAAACACACCTGAACCAGCTAATCAAGCTCTTACTAGGCATAAAAGAAACTTAAAGGCAGATGTGTTGAGGCAAGATGGAGCTAAACTCTGCAGGACACTGGCCCTCCAGGACCGAGTTTGGGCAGCCCTGATTTAGACTGAATTGTGAATCAGTTTAACTGATTCATAGCAAAAAACTGACTTAATTCACTGAAAAATCACACTAACATGGTTTGCAAGATGTATTCAACACAAAAACTATTTGTAGCCAATGGAATATTTTTGAGCATCACATAACTAGAATAACTATAAAAACTTGTATCAGTTTAGTTAATTTTTGTAATTTGATTAATTCTTATTACTTTCCCAGGCCAAAAATAAATACCTTTCCAAGACAGTGGGAACCCATTACCATTCAAAAATGTATGGGGTCGGTAAAATGTTTTAATGATTTTTAAAGTCTCTTCTGCTCACCAGGGCTGCATTTGATCAAAAATATAGTAAAATCAATAATATTGTGAAATATTATTACAGTTTAAAGTAGCTGTTTTCTATTTTAAAATGTAATTCATTCCTGTGTTAGCAAAGCTGAATTTTCAGCAGGCATTACTTATTTTTTCAACATTTCTTATCATTATCAATGTTGAAAACAATTGTACTGCTTAATATTTTTGTTGAAAAAGTAATAAATTTTTTGTTTGTTTGTTTCAGGAAGAGAAAGAACAGCATTTATTTGCTTTTTTGTAACATTATGAATGTCTTTACTGTCACTTTTGATTGATCTAATGCACCCTAGCTAAATAAAAGTATTAATTTCTTTAAAAAAAAAAACATCACAAACTTTTGAGTGGTGGTGGACATGCAATAACTCTCACCTTGCCAGATTAAATGCATCATCCAGAATCTGAGCTCTGTTTACCACAGGTATCACCTATATAAAGAAAAGACATTAAAATATTGTTTATATGTCTTTTTGCCCCTTTTGAGACTGATCTTTTTCATAATTTTCATGGAGGACCTGGTGATCGGACTCCAGTTGGCTGAGAAGTCGCTCCCAGTTCCCAAGGTCGTAGTTCACTCTGAAGTATCCCGACACATGGAGGTTGGCCAGCACCCATTCATTTTTGCTGACTTTCATGGGTTTGTGTAGAGCTTAGAGCAGATAAAATAAGGTCATATTTTATACAGTATCTCCATGCAAGGAGAAAACATTTCATTTGACAATAAGTTACAGTACTGGCAGTGCAAAGACAAAATTAATGCATGCATCTTTATACTTGGGTCAATAGATAACCACCAAGCAACAACCCTGGCATTGTGACGACCAGTTTTACATGGTCAAACACTTTTCTGTTGGTCTTCAGTAAATCTAAAAGCAAATGCATGCACTCAAAGCTTTCTCTCGAGCCAGAATAGTAAGCTTCACTCCCTTGTCTTCTAAAAACAAATCAAATTTCCAAAATTTCATGCATCTCCAGCCCCCTGTAGAATAACGATTTGACTCTTTGCCTGCTACAGATTGGCCAAAATGCCCTTGCGTTGGAGTGCAGAGACCCATAACTTTAAGAACCGAGTGACCTGCGATTTTACTGGCTGAGCGAGAGTGTGCAAGACCTGTTGCAAGATCTTGAGGTAGATGAAAAGTATAAAGTGACTTAACAAGGTTTAATGCACCTGATTTCTGCAGAAGCCACAGCTGGTCCTGCACCTGGTGTTTCTTCATCCATTTGATGGGTACAAACCATTCATAACTGAGGTTTAACACAGCAGTTAGACTTATAAGAAGGGTTTTCAGAGGATCTGTAAATGTTATATTATAATGATGATGTTTGACAACATACTTGTATTCAGATTTCCTATCCACCACTGCGTCAGGCTCTAGAAGAAAGTGCTTTTGGCTGACGTTCCCTGTTCGAGTGTCAATAGTGATTACTGGGAAACCCATCTGTAGTATCCAGCGGTTCATGATCTCATGAACACTATACGGTAGTTTCACTCCTGGAGTTTGATCTACTGCCTGGTTGAGAAGTGAAAATGAACAGTTCCTTAAAGTTTTACAGTGTTTACTACACCGCATATTAGGGCTCGATTTTTTTTTTTTCAGAACGTTTGACTGATTTCAATTTTATATTTCTTTTTTTTACATTTAACTAGTCAACTATGTAACTACAACATGACTCAAGTATCATTTTCTTTATTAACAATCAAGTTAAAGAAAGTTTTATTTCTTATATATATATATATTTTTTTTATTATTATTATTATATAACTCGCAATTGCAATAAAAAAACCTTTTCTCCGAAAAATTCTCAGAATTGTGAGATATAAACTCATAATTGCGAGAAATAAAGTAAAAAAAAGAAAAATTTCTTACAATTGCGAGTTTATATCTCACAGTTCTGACTTTAAGAGCTATAAACTCGCAATTGCAAATTATAAAGTCAGAATCGCGAGATATAAACTGAATTGTGGGAAAAAACATCAGAATTGCGAGATATAAACGTACTTTTTTCATGCAATTCTGACTTTTTCTCAGCATTGTGAGATATGAACTCACAATTGCAAATTATAGAGTCAGAATTGTGAGATATAAATGGACTTTTTAGCAATTCTGAATTTGTTCTCAGAATTGTGAGATATAAACTCACACTTGCAAATTATAAAGTCAGAATTGTGAGATGTAAACTTGCAATTGCAAGAAAAAACATCAGAATTGCGAACATTTTATCTTGCAATTCTCTTTTTTTTTCTTAGATTTGTAAGCTATAAACTCGCAATTGTGAGAAAAATTGTGAGATATAAACTTATTTCTTGCAATTCTGACTTTTTCTGAATTGTTAGATATAAAGTTGTAAAGTCCAAGTCTAAGGGAAAATACTATTTTCTTACAATTGCGAGTTTATATCTTGCAATTCTGATTTTATAACACACAATTAGGACTTCATATCATGCAATTCTAACTTAATAACTTGCAATTGCCCATCATTTACCACATATAAATCTCAAGCAGTTAAACAGCCCACCTTTTGAAGGAGGTCCCAGAGATCTGAATGCACTGAGCTTCCAAAAGCAAACTGCTTCAGATAGTTCTGCGGGAGAAGAACACCACAACTGTACTATCAGGTCATGAAATACGGCACGAAAGTTGCATGAACTCTGGAACTTGTTCAAAAACAGGAGAGTACAGTAAGGCTTACACCAAGTCCTTTGGCAAACACCGGCTCTGTCAGGAATTCAGAGAGCATTTTAAGCACTGCGGCTCCCTGTAATGACAAACATATGAAATGCATTTATCTCTGACTGGACTGAAACTACCCTGACTGCTTTATGACTTTATTTGCAACCTCTCTAGAGTGGTGGCCTCTCGCAATTCCACAATATTTAGAATGAATGCTAGTCCATTGCTATCCAGTTGCTAGATTGTTCTTGTTGTTTCTTTAGGCACTTTTAAGTTGTTAGTTGTCATGATAATGCAGTAGATTTTTATACCTTGCTGTAGGATATGGTGTCGAACATTTCGCTGATTTCTGAGGGTGTGTTGACCTCTTCCTTCTTTTGGGAGAGGGGGTGAGAGGAAGTCAAGCTATCCACAGCAAACGCCCTTTGCAGGTCGTACAGAATGGTCTGGTCTTTCTGGCGAGGGACAGAGTTGATTGTCAATTACATGTTACAAGGTGTGTCTCTTCAATACATTTAGCTGAACAACAACATGCAACAATACATCATCCTCTCTCTCAAAGGTGGTGTGTAACTTCTGCACCACTAGTGGCTATAAACGGATCTGCAAAAATAATTAATGTTTCCAGGTTTACCAAGTTTGTTTGTTTGTTTGTTTGTTTGTTTTCAGGGCATATGGTAAACCTGAAACATTTATGAAAAATTACCTATTTATTTATTTATTTAGAAGGCAAACAAGTTCTTAGTAAACTTGAAAAATATATGAAATAAGATATGTATTTATTCATTTATTTATTTAGAAGGTAAACAAGTTCTTAGTGAACTTGAAAATATATTAAATAAGATATGTATTTATTTATTTACAAGGCAAACAAGTTTTTGGCAAACTTGAAATTTTCATTATTTATTCATTTATTCATTCATTCATTACCAAAAGCGTGTTTGCCTTATAAATAAATCAATTAATAAATATTTTATTTCATATATTTTTCAAGTTTACCAAGTACTTGTGTGTCAGAAATAAATAAATAAATATAAATAAATAAATAAATCAGGTTCACCAAGAACTCATTTGACCTTATTCATTCATTCATTCATTCATTCATTCATTCATTCATTCATTCATTCATTCATTCATTCATTCATTCATTCATTTATAAATTCCCCAGGTTTCCCAAAATGAATGAATGAATGAATGAATGAATGTGTCAGGTTCACCAAGAACTTGTTAAAGTAAACAGGCGCTTTTTGTATGTTGCTTGCAAACAAAACTTGATTTTGTCAGAATACATGGCTATTTCTAAATGCCCATCAAGGGAGAAAGATACTGTTTGGTCTGGGTGGTGTAGTTACAGTATCCACCAGCAGGACTATCTGCTTCCAACCAGCCAAGCCTTTGCTTAAACAAACAGACCAATGTTTTGAAAGCATCTAGTGAAAAGATTACCTTTAGTTGTTTCTGTTCATTAAATTGGAATAGAGAAAGTACATACACACTTCAACTTTAAATACAGGCACGTTTTTCTACACAATGTAAGTGCCTTGATGATTGAGGCATAGTGTGAGAGGTTAATTATCTAGTGGTCATCTTAAAATTATTTAAAAGACAGGGACTGTTTCACAAAAATCCTCTGAATGATGTTCTTACCATGTTCCAGTTGGGCTCAGCATAATCAGCGCCCAGATACTCCACGTATGAAGCGAACCCCTCGTTCAGCCAGAGGTCATTCCACCATTTCAGCGTCACGAGGTTTCCAAACCACTGAAAGACACATAAATCACATGGCAAACTGTGCGAAGCAAAAAGTACTGCGAGTCCCCTTTACAGGGCCCAGACATACCATGTGAGCCAGCTCGTGAGAAACAACAGTCACAATCCTCTGCTTGTTGCCATTGGCAGACGTCCGCGGATCGTATAGAAGAGCCGTCTCTCTGTAAGTGACAAGACCCCAGTTTTCCATGGCTCCTGAGTTAAAGTCAGGCAATGCAATCTGGTCTAAGAAAACAGGAGGATAACTGCTTATTCTGCTGCGCTTTGAAGGGAAACGGTTTTATTGTTTATCATGAATGAAGCTGGTCGTACCTGACTTGGAAAGCGGATAGCTAGTGTTGTAATATTTCTCAAAGAACTCCAGTATTGGCTGAGTGATTTTGAGTGCATAATCGCCTTGCCCGTCTTCGATGGCCTTTTTTCTTGCCCATATTCTTACCTTTGACAAGCCAAACAAGTAGTTTTCATATACTGTAACTTCACGTCTATACCATATTCCTCTTCATAAAGCTTAGATTTATAAATTGGTGCAGAGGCCCTACCAAAACTCCCTTCTTGTCTTTAGCACTGATGTACTTAAAATCACTGACAACAAACGCGACGAGATACGTTGACATCTTCTTTGTGGGTCCAAATATCGTTCTGGTAACTGCCGTTTCATCGATGATGACATTTTCTGTTTCTAAGATGAAAAAATGAGGAATTACAATTAGAGCTATTTATGATAATGCAAGTAATGAATTTTTTTTAATAGAATTATTTACATTTATGAATTTGCCATTTACATTTAAATTCAGCATTATTAGAAGTCAATATATTGAGTAAGTGAATAGGCAAATTCAATATATTAAATAAGTCCATGTATCACTGGCCTACAGTCCACAGCTTTCGTTTTGCAATTGAAAAGCATTTTTAAAACTCGCAGACTATGACTCAAAAACCACAAATATCGCTTTCATGTTGTTCTAAACCCATAACTCTCTCTTCCATGGTTACAGATGGTGAATTTTTGAATATCCTGCTCTATATTTAAATTTTTTTAATCATCTGAAGCTGTACGTTTTGGTTGTTGTAATAGACTGAAATTGAAGTCCTTATTCACTGAAAACCGTCCTCACTGCAGCAGCTCTCAGATCAAATATGGTGTCTATTCACCAATTTTTGTAGTATATGATACAAAGCTATATATGTGGCTTCAGAAGGCTTGGCGTATAGAGCACAAGTCTTAGACTTTTTTAATGATATGTTATGGTGTTTTATTTCGTGATCTTTACACACCCAGTTCCCTTTAACTTCCATGATAAAAAGAAAAAGATAACAGGCCGTTTCTAGATAAGTGCGGGCTCTTTGCATTTTTAAATACACTAAAAACTGGCTCAGGAAGCGGTTACGGCTCAATTAGACAGTTATGGGGCCCTCTTATGGCCTAAGAGGGAGAAAATAAACTAAAACGTATGAAAAAAAGCTGAAAACATTTTATGAAAAATGTAATATATGTAGTATAATTATTTATTGTTAATTTGTTTAATTTTGGTAAATTTTATTCTTAATGGATTGTTTTTAGTTAATGTATTCCAATTTTAAGTTAATGTTTTTTATATATACGGCTCAATTAGACAGTTATGGGGCCCTCTTATGGCCTAAGAGGGAGAAAATAAACTAAAACGTATGAAAAAAAGCTGAAAACATTTTATGAAAAATGTAATATATGTAGTATAATTATTTATTGTTAATTTGTTTAATTTTGGTAAATTTTATTCTTAATGGATTGTTTTTAGTCAATGTATTCCAATTTTAAGTTAATAATGTTTTTATATATATATATATATATATTTAAATTAAGTAAATTATGTTTTGGAGGGTGAAATTTTTGCAAATTTTATAGTAAAATTGGTAGGTGACAACAATTGAATCCTACAATCTCAAATGGGCCTGAAATACGGTGGCCGATTTGCAGCGTTTCTTCATTTGCATGTGTTGTGAGGATTTGCAGCGCGTGTGTTGTCAAACTGATGAAGATGTTTTCTTAATTTGCTGGTGTTTTTTCAATTTGCATGTGTTTTCTTAAGTTGCAGCGCGTTGAGCTCTCTCGGCCACCGTACTGAAAACCCTTTTTGCTGCAGCTTGTTTAGGGCAGCACATACAGATTTGGTCTTTCATTGAGCACAAACACAAAGTAATTAGTTTGTCTTACTAATTTCTTGGCTGTTTGACAGTGCTGTTGTTTCCAGGTCATGGATGAGAGTGATATGAAACACAGCTTTCATGCCAGGCTCATCGAAACATGGGAAAGCTTTTCTAGCGTAAGTGGCCTGCATCTGAGTGATGGCAATAATTCTGCAAAACACAAGAGCAGTTCATGTCATATTTCTAAATTTAAATGATCAACAATGTTTTTCTAAGACTGAAAGGAACAACATCAAAGAAATCATTTTTAGTAACATAAGTCACATGTCTTGATTTAATTGCATTACAAAAATATCAAACCAAGTGGCAATTATTTTGTTTAGAAATATAGCACAAGTGCACTTATTAAGCAAAACATTTCAGAAAAAAAAGATTTTTAAATGATAAAGCACATATTTTACCATTCCGAAGTTTAGTGTTGAGTTAAAATATTAATATTGTGAAATATTATTACAATTTAAAATAACTGTTTTATATTTAAAATATATTTTGAAATGTAATTTTTTCCTGTGATGGATAGCTGAATTTTCAGTGTCACATGATCCTGTTAATTTGATGCTTAAGAAACACACACACACACACATACAGTGGGTACGGAAAGTATTCAGACCCCCTTAAATTTTTCACTCTTTGTTATATTGCAGCCATTTGCTAAAATCATTTAAGTTAATTTTTTTTTCCTCATTAATGTACACACAGCACCCCATATTGACAGAAAAACATAGAATTGTTGACATTTTTGCAGATTTATTAAAAAAGAAAAACTGAAATATCACATGGTCCTAAGTATTCAGACCCTTTGCTCAGTATTTAGTAGAAGCACCCTTTTGATCTAATACAGCCATGAGTCTTTTTGGGAAAGATGCAACAAGATATATATATATAATTATCAGTGTTGAAAACAGTTGTGCTTCTCAATATTTTTGTGGAAATCTTAATCCTTTTTTTTCCAGTATTACTTGATGAGCAGAAATTTCAAAAGGGCAGCATGTGTTTGAAATAACATTAATAGCATTCATATTGTAACATTATACATGTGTTCCCTATGAAAAATAAATATACTAAAATGTATTTGAAATACATTTATGTTAAGTATACTACAAATGCATTTGAATATTTATGTGCTTAATAAAAATACATTACAATTGTACTTTTGTAGGATACTAAACTGGTATGCTTAAAGTCTGATAGATTGAAACAACTAGTTTTGTACTTAATGCACATGAATTGTGCAGAAGTAGAGATGAAGTCCAACTAAAGATATACTGAAGAGTATTTGATTGTGCTAAAGTGAAACTTTACATTATAATTGTTTCAATATACTTCAGTTACACTTTAAATATCTTGCGTTAAAAGACTGATCTTATTCGAAGATCATGCAGTATTGTGCATTGTGCACAAGTAGTACTCCAAATAAGTCTATTTTAATAGATTTGAACTATACTTCGTATGAAATACATGTATTTTAAATACACTACTTTTTTTTTACTAGGGTTTACTGACACTTTTGGTCGATTTGATGCATCCTTGCAAATATTTATTTTAAAAAATAGTACTGACCCCAAACTTTTGAACAGTTCAAAATGAATGCGCATATGAAGTTTCGTGACATTTTCTGGTTGCTGAACATGAATGGAAGTACACTTGTGGTTTGTCTACTAGGGAACTGACTTCATACATCCACTGATCTTTTAAAGCAGTTGCTTAGAAGCAATTGCAGAAATGGCTCAGAAAAGCGAAGTTAGTTCAGAGGAAATCTCTAGCAGATGTTTCATCTGTTTGCTGATGCCACGTGGTTTGACATTTTGTGTCTAATGGAATGACATTCTGACATTTTTAGCTGCTTTAGTGTCTATGTACTTTTTGGGGAAATTGTATTGCTTCCTAAAACAACTTCTCACTTTTTTTCCCCATCTTCCATGTATTCACTCCTGTAGAAACCCTCCAGATCATCAGCGAGCTCTCCTGTGAACTCGGTGTAGAGCCAGTAGGACTTGCCAGGCTTCAGTTTTCCCTCCAGTTGAATCACCAGGTACTGTTT
Organism: Sinocyclocheilus grahami; assembly: GCF_001515645.1. Classification (NCBI taxonomy): domain Eukaryota; kingdom Metazoa; phylum Chordata; class Actinopteri; order Cypriniformes; family Cyprinidae; genus Sinocyclocheilus; species Sinocyclocheilus grahami. The sequence continues at coordinate 63,460 of NW_015506472.1, read as the reverse complement.
TTCCATCTGAAACCAGGTTGTCTTTATGGCCGGAGCCGTTACGCCGCTCTGACCCGTGAGTTTTGCATGGTGTCCCTTAAACAGAGTCAAGTTCAGCTTGTTGGAGTGAATTAATATCAGGTCTGTCTTCTTCACACAAGTAAACATCACTCCAGAGATCCCAGTGAAAATATACATCCCATTGACATTCTTCACCAAACGGGGCCAAAGAGTCACATTGTAGTACTCTGGAGACAGAGTATCGGGCAGTCTGTATTTGTCCCAGGGTTCGTTGGAAGTCTTCGGGGTGGGAGGTACTGGCGATGTAGTTGCGTTAGTGAATTTTGCTGCGTTTTTGGACTTTTCGCGATTATAAACCACTGATAATGCAATGATGGTCACCAAGGCTATTGCGGCCAGCACCATGGCTGCAGTGGCCAGATGTTTGCTGATGTAATAGCCTTTCCCCATGGTTCACTGTGGTTTGAGTTGGGAAATTGGTGGTGTCCTTTATGTGCGTTTTACTTCTTTGCGGTGTTGTTGAGATGATGCTAGCACGACACTGCCTTCAACAAAAACAAATAGATGCTTTCCATCTTCGGTGATTATAAATACCTAGAGCAAACAAGAGGAATAGTTCATCCAAACATGAAAATGTCAATATTTACTCACCCTCATGACATTTCAAATTGAATGACTTTCTTTCTACTGTGGAACAAAAAAGGAGATATTTTGCAGAATCTCCACGCTGCTCTTTTCCAAACAATGAAAGTGAGATAGGCTGCCTACAGTGTTATTTCACTATTTTTAAAATGCTGTTGTTGTATTTATTACTATTTTGAGTTAGATTCAATTTTTATATGTTTAGTTTAAATATTAGAACTTTTTATAAAAAAAGTTATATTTTTATTAGTTTTTGTTTTCTTGTTTTTTATTTGATTTTAGTCATTTGAGTTTTTTACCATGTTATGTGAGTTCAATCAACAATCACATGCATATATTTTAACACTTAAAAGCTGTGTTAGAAAGCAGAAATATGAGCAAAAGTGAACAGGCCTGTAAGCTTGAACAGATTTTAAATGCACTCATAATGGATCGGTAACACTTTACAATAAGGTTCATTAGTTAACATTAGTTAACTACTTTAGTTAACATGAACTATGCATGTACAATACTTCTACAGCATTTATTAATCTTAGCTAATGTTAATTTTAACATTTACTAATGCATTATTAAAATCAAAAGTTGTGCTTGTTAACATTAGTTAATGCACTGTGAACTAACATGAACTAACAAAGAACGACTGTATTTTCATTAACGAACATTAACAAAGATTAATAAATACTGTAATAAATGTATTGTTCATTGTTTGTTCATGTTAGTTAATACATTAACTAACATTAACTAATGGAACCTTATTGTAAAGTGTTACCAATGGATCATCTCATTGGTGCAGGATAGAATGGGATGGGATGCCTTCCCTGTCCAGCTGATTCATTTTCAATTAAACCAATGGATATCGTGAGCTGTCTTTTCTTAAGAGGAATCATTTTTGTGCTTGTAAGTGGGAAATGTATGTGAAAGTTCAACTTGCAGATGTTTTTGCATTGGAAAAAAACTGCAGTGGTCTCATAAGGGGGCAAAGAAAATATAATCATTACACCAATAAGCTTTGCCATAAAAATCCCATAATTTATTTGATTTGTTTTTAGTAATTTTAGTACTTCAACGTAAATGTATTTCATGTAGTTGTCAAGGCAACATTTTTATTTATTAATTATATTTAATTTTTTTGTATAACATTTGTATGTATTTCTAAATGCTTTTGTGTGATATGTATATTTTATTTCCATCAAGGTACCTGAAAATTGTACATATATATATATATATATGTGTGTGTGTGTGTGTGTGTGTATAATGTTCTATATTGTTTATGTTAAATATATATTAATTATATCAAATGTTTTGGATTTACTCTGCAACATTTTTTGCTCAGAAATTGCTAGTATATTTCACAAGTAATTACAAAGAAATGGTAAATAATACATTGCGTTAAATGTGAAATATTGAAGTAGACTGAACAGGTATTCTCTTGTAAACTGAACTCCAGTAATCTTTATTTTATTTACAACTTGACTTTTTTTTTTTTTAAAACTAATCCGCCAGCTGGATCTGAAAATAAACTAGTATAGAATATTCATGCTGGTCTGAACTGATCTTAACAGGTATGCCAAAGCCTTTATTGCATATTATGGTTTTGCATATACAAATTCATGCAATCATTGATATGAATATTTTGCTCTCACCTTTCAGCTGTAAAACCACTTTGCTTAAACTCCTGTCTGACAGCTATAAGCCTTTCACTCGACTGCGTACGACCATCTCCACCTGGAAGTTATTTGAGGTAAGTAAATATACGTAAACGAATTCTCTGCAACCCCCTAAAATATGAAACACCCACACTGCAATCCAAACCAAAGAAACCCATCTCATCCGTTGACCATATGCTAAATCACTCTGTCTGGAAAGCCATGCATGCAGCAGCGCAGGAGCACAGAGATCTTGCAGCAGTTTTCTTGCTTTTGTAGAAAGACTTCTTCTTAGTTTTTGTGTGAGATAAAAGTCAAATCACATAAACGCACACACATGCTCGACTGACGAACAGAAGAGTGTAAAAGTGCACATACCAGGTATCCATAGGGAAAGTCACAGAAGTGGGAGAGTCTGTGAATATGATGAGGCTGATGGGAAAAACAAACACACACACACACACACACACACACTGCTTCCCATTTGGGAGGAGGGGCGAAATGAAGCTCAGGTTTTCTCACACACACCAAACCCACCCACACACACACACACACGTATGCACACGGACTGTGAATTCTCTAACAAATCTTTGTCGAGGGGTTTTAGGGGGAAAATATGATCACTCTGAAGCATTTATTGTTATGTTTTTCATAGCTGAAGAGGCTCTGTTATGTTTAATGAACACAGTTTGAGACCACTTTTCAACCTCTAATGAAGGTACATTGGATATTACAAAGGTGCTTTTCTCAAGAGTAAATTAAGATATTAAGAGATATTTAGATTTCTGTCCTGTGGCTATATTTTGTATTTTTGGCACAAAAATGCAAAATTGAAACACTCATTATGCAGCCATTATACTGTTTATCATCAGTCTGCCATCAGCAATGATCTTGAAAGGTAATTTGGATGTGATTTGATTATATTTAAGCCTCCCACTGTTTATCTTCCCTTTAGGAAAACATAATCATCAATACATCAAAAACAGACAAAGTTTAATACTTGCTCAAAATCACTAACCCTAAGTATGTGCAATTATATACATGCTGTACGTACATCTATGTACTCAAGCAGCAATTATTTGATCAAAAATACTGTGAAAACACTATTATGTGAATAAGTGTTTTCTATTTGAATATCATTTCTAGTTGAGTGTAATGTATTCCTTTAATGCAGAGCTGAATTTTCAGCATCATTACTTTAGACTTCAGTGTTACATGATCCTTCAGAAATCATTATAATATACTGATTTGACGGTCAAGAAACATTTCTTATATTATCAATATTAAAATCAGTTATGCTGCTTGTGGAAACCAGAATACTTTTTTCAGGATAATTGGATTAATGGAAAATTCGAAATTACTGTCTATTTTAATCAATTTAATGCATCCTTGCTGAATAAAAGTAATGTACATTTTGATGAATTGCTAAATGCAAATGTTAAAGAGCACATTTCAAATAGCTTAAATGTTAAAATGCAACAAAGATCGGGGTGGAATTTATGGCAAAAATTAAAAAGCAGATTGAATTTCATAGAAACTCAATATCTCAGTATGTTCTCAGTATGCATATGATAGTGTTTTCCCAACAGGATACAATAAAGCATTTCAGCTGAAATGCAGTGCACAGGGAATGCCAAGCAGATAAACAGAGAGAAGGCCTTGATGGAAATGTTCACAACCAGAAGTGAGCCTCATATTCAAACGAGTTATGATAACTTCAACTCTAAGTCTGATGGGAATTGTCTAATGAAGTTTTGAAGGGTGAATATGCATTGTTGCACATACTAAAGCGTTGCACCTAATATAGGTTAGAGATCGTATTCTACCTCTATTAACTGGCGATGGAGTTATAAAGCATCTCCAGGGATATTTCCTGCAAAGAAAAGCAATTTCCTGCAAGTCCTGCTGTTGTGATTCAAACTGCAATAATCAAAAAATCACAGCTTTAAAGACACTCTTTAAGTGGCTAACATGAAAGTACAGTTTGCATCAAATACATACATAAGCTAAGGCTTGAAAAGGCAGTACGTGCAGATAAATAATACCTAAATATACCTCAGTTTATGTTTTGGTTGTTGTCTGAGGTTCATTTTGAGGTACCTTGTTTTTGCTTGCTACTTTTCCAAACTTTTCTTCATTTCCAAAGTACAGAAAGTTTGAGAAACTTGCCATAGTCATGATCTGTTTCGTGTGTACTTAGTAAGAAGAACCAAATGTTATATATTTACAGGCCACTCATAGAACGAATGAATGACAGAAGTAATAATTCTCATTATGGTGGCTATATATAGGTCCTTTCAATTGGTGATTTTCACTAGTTTCTTCACTGTTTTCTGTATAACCCTTCAGAAAGACACATTTCCAAATGCTTTTTCCATGCCAGTGTATTACTTCAACATCGTCAGTTTCAGATTTATACAGCTCTTAAAGGGTTAGTTCACTCAAAAATGAAAATTAGCCCATACATTACTCACCCTCAAGTCATCCTAGGTGTATATGACTTTCTTCTTTCAGACGAATCCAGTTGGAGTTATATTAAAAATTGTCTTTGATCTTTCAAGCTGTTTAATGCCACTCAGCGGGTGTTGCATGCATCAGTCCAAAAGAAGTTAAATAAAAAGCACCCATCCATTAAAAAAGTGTCTCACTCGGCTCCGGGAGGTGAACAAAGTCCTCCTGTAGCGATTCGATGCGTTTTTGTTAGAAAAATATCCATATTCAAAACGTAATAATCACTTAAATGTAGCTTGTGCTCACTGTTGGAAAGGGAAGCAGCTCCGGGCTGATGACGTATGAGTTCAGCATTGCAGTGAGTCTCGTGAAAACCAACGTTTGTGATGCGTTTTTGTTAGAAAAATATCCATATTCAAAACGTAATAATCACTTAAATGTAGCTTGTGCTCACTGTTGGAAAGGGAAGCAGCTCCGGGCTGATGACGTATGAGTTCAGCATTGCAGTGAGTCTCGTGAAAACTAACGTTTGTTAACAGGAGCAAAGGAAGCAAAGTTTCCTTACTTTAGCAAAGGAAATCCAGTCTCCTCTTGGCTTATATCAAAATCCTCCGACATTCTTCTTTACAAATCCTTGGTTTTTTTACTTCTAATTCTTGAACGTTGTTTTGTTTTGATCTCTCCCCTTCACTTACGCGTGCGTCACTTCTGAGCGGCGCATGTGCAAAGTCATCAGCCCGGAGCTGCTTCCGTGTACAACTGTTGGCGCAAGCTACATTAAATTGATCATTACATTTTGAATATGGATATTTTTCTTACAAAAACGCATCGATTCGCTACAGAAGGCCTTTGTTCACCCCCCGGAGCCATGTGAGACACTTTATTTTATGGATGGGCGATTTTTATTTAACTTCTTTTGGACTGATGCATGCAGCACCCGCTGAGTGCCATTAAACAGCTTGAAAGATCAAAGACTATTTTTAATATAACTCCGACTGAATTCGTCTGAAAGAAAAAAGTCATATACACCTAGGATGACTTGAGGGTGATTAATTTATGAGCTAATTTTCATTTTTGGGTGAACTGTCCCTTTAAATTAAACAAAATGTACTTTAATTAGATGGTCTCTTCTATGGCCGTTTATTTGCAAGACATTTTTATTGAATTTAATTGTGTGGACAAAAAATGTTGAAACTTGAAATACTGAATACTGAACTGAAATACTGAAATATTTTGTGTTCCACAGACGAAAAAAAGCCATACAGGTTTTGGGGGAAGACTTGAGGATGAGTCAGTTTAGTTTAGTTTAGTAGTTTAAAAAAAATCAAATTAAATTAAAAACATGCTACTTGAAATAAAATAAATCTTATATATAACATTTATTTTGTTTCTCAATTTTTTATAATATAACTCTAAACTAATTAAACTAAAACTAATAAATAAAAATTCATGAAATCTGCATGAACACTAAAAAAAACAAATAAAAATGACAAAAACAGCAAAATTACTACATCTTTAATTGTTTTAGTTCTTATTTTCATTTATTTTAACTTGAAGTACTAAAAGAACTCAAATTAAATCAAATAAAACTAATAAATAAAAATGAATATGGACAAATGTAAAATAATAAAAATGGCAAAAACACACAGTATAATGACTCAAACTTTAACTAAAATTAAAGTGAAAACAGAAAACAAAATTAAAATCTAGTTCAAATGTTAGCAAAAACTATAATATTATTTTTTTGTTATCAATGATACTGAAATAACACTAGGATGAATAAATAATGGCAGAATGCCTGTCTTTTAAGTTAATGTCTTATGCTTTGTATGTATGAAAAATAAAACAATGGCTGTAAATATTTGAAAAAGAAATGTGCTGATTGTGACAGAATTGGACAGTATGGTTAAACTGGTTAGTACTCCTCTAGTTTCACAAAAGAATTTCACCACTGACAGGAAAATGCAGAACATTTTGGTCTCTGTGATTCATGGTGGTTAAGTTCAAATACCTTGGCCTCAAAACACATGATTCTCATTTCCTGTGTGAAAATGAATGCAAGATGGTCATTTGAACCCTTAGAATACCTCGCCTGACTCTGTTCACCTCTGAGAGCAGATTAGAGCAGAGCAGATCTTTCTGTCTCTGAACTCTGCAGTTATTGACGGCTGGCACTGTGTCTGTTATTGTGTGTTATGTAACCTCTTTCACTAAGTGACTTTAGCTGTGGGATTTTTCTCGGTTTGATCAGAAAGGCACTTTTTTGAAGAAGATTGTCTTCTTGTCTTTCAAGTTCTGTTGTTTATTGTGGCGTTCTTTCTCTTGGATTGTGTGCGCTAGAGTGAATGGCGATGAGTAAGTGCAGAGTTTTGCATTTAGAAACATTTCTCTCGTGTTTTTCATTATTAATGTCTATGGACTGGCATGAATGGAGCTGTTGACTCTTGTGAATCGTAGTGCAAAAGTAGGTGGCATATAATAGCTTGTTTACCTTTTACAATACTATAATAATAAGCCTAGGTGCTAATACTGTAATAGTTGCATTTTTTAAGGCTTTCACATTGTTTTTTTTGTTCACATTCACCAAATTTATATTTCATTCTGCTTTCTAAGACATTCAGAAATCATGATAGTTTCATTTTATTACTTTTTATTTGATAATAAAATTAATTTATTTTTAAAAAAATTAATGAATCTGCATATCGTTTTGTGCAAAAAGTGACAAGTGTTAATATCAAATATGCTGTCAAATAAAAAAATTCTATATTTTCCAGAAAATATTTTAATAATTTGCTTTTGTGCCAAGACAATATAAAAGCCAATTATTTAATTTCAGAAATTATCATTTCATTTTGTTGTCTCTCTCTCTCTCTCTCTCTGTATATATATATATATATATATATATATATATATATATATATATATATATATATATATATATATATATATATATATATATATATATATATATATATATATATATATATATATATATATATATATATATATATATATATATATAGTTACCTTTTTATTTAAAATGTAGGAAGAGGATCATAATATTCTTCAAAAAGTTTGTGAATATGTAAATAGTACTAGAATTATAGAAATAGTGATTTCATTTTGTTGTCTTTGATTTTTTTTATTTATTTATTTAGCTGAAAATATGTAGCTGCTTTTATGTTTTAAATTTAGGAGAAGGGTCCTTCAGAGGAGGAGGATCATCGTATTTTAAGAAGTTTGATAGTCCCTCTGTGTATAAATAGTATAGCCTACTATAATTATAGAAATAATTATTTTATTTTGTTGTATGTCATACTTAATATTTTTCACACACATAAATAATAAAAAACATAGCTGGAAATATGTAGCTACCTTTATATTTAGAAGTTCTTCGCAAGAGGATTTTTCACTTTTTTTGCATACATTTTTTCTAAATTCATTAAAAATATTTGCAAACAGAAATGTGCATTATAAATGAAACAAATATCCAAATAAGGAAGCAGATTTTACACTCATGTTATTGGCTGATAATCACACAATGGTAAAAAAAACAAAAACAAAACTTCACCACACAACATGGAAAGCCACGTCTCCAACAAATTCCTTTATTTAGTGTATATCCAAACTAGAGCTCATTCACAGACGGATGCCATTGATGTACACAGCTGTGAAGTTCAAGGACAGGGTGGCCTGTTTTCAGATCAAGTATTGCACCTCGTTGCACTGATTGCACGGCTGATCTGAGGAGCAACAGCAGGTTCACTTGACCTTCGGTGACCTTTGATACATTATAGGGAGTGTTTAGATAAAGCGCTGTCAAATAGACCCTCGGTCTCAGACGGCACACACATCTACCTCCCACAGTCTGTTGACCGGCCGTCTGATGTATATGGCCGTATATTACACAAAAAAGGCAAGAGCTTTCTAAAACTTGTAAACTTTAAACTGATTGACTGGCTGCAATGCAATTTATGGGAATCGGTCCATCAGAAATATTAGCATAAGGTACTGAGCTGCTACAGTGAACATTTCTGACAAAGAAAGATTTGCAACATAACCTTTTTTTAATAATTAGTTTGAGGCACTTAGTGTTGAGTAAAATTTGTAATTTCTTTTAACATCAGTCACAAATTTTTACATTTTAACGTCTTTTTGTTATTTTCTCTTTTTATTTTCTCTCTCTTTTCTGAACAAACTTTTCCTCCTAGTGTCATAACTGAAATCCAGAGTTCCTGTCCAGAGAGTCTGATGATTCTCCTTACACTTTTCACATTCCTTGCTCATGCTGAATTCATTAATATCATTCTCTGTGCTGTGAAATATCATTTTTAATCCAAAATTGTGACATTTGGCTGAACTTATTGCCTTTTGTTGAATTCGTAACACCATCAAAGTTACTTACGTGCCTAGAATACAAAAATGTATGACAGTGTCTTTTTATGAGTTTATATACAGCTTGTCTGATGGTCAAGTGGTGATTAACATCAGCATTAATCCACTGCAGCACTGAACACACTACGCGGTGGTTCCCAATCCTGGTCCTGGAGAACCCCCAACACCGCACGTTTTTGGTGTCTCTCTTATCTGACACTCACATTTGAGGTCTTGGAGTCTTCACCAAGGAGCTGATGAGTTGAATCAGGTGTGTTTGAATAGGGAGACATCTAAAATGTGCAGTGTTGGGGGTTCTCCAGGACCAGGATTGGGAACCACTGCACTACAGCATAAAACAGGAGCTATAAACTCCAAACCTGAAGTTCAAAAACAACCACCGCTTCTTGGCATTTTGAAATCAAAGTGAGTGATGGATTTCCTTCTCTCTCTCTCTCTCTCTCTCTCTCTCTCTATCTCTCTCTCTCAAATTGACATCTACTTGCATCCATCAATTGTTTTGGTCCAGCGGTGAAGGCTGTAATTTTGTTTTGTGGCGCTCTCTGCTGGTCAGACTAACAAATTAACTCGGAATACAACTTGGCCAAGTCTCTACAAATAAATATGTGGGTTAAATTTTAATTTATTGCATTGGACTAGTAACATAATATTCAATTAGTTCCAGAGTGATTTTTATAAAGCCTTTTTGGGTTAGAAGGGACTCTATTCCAGTGCTTTGGTTTGTCATCATGCCAGTATTATGAATCACGCCTAGCTGCAGAGTGAATTGCATTAGTGTAATGCAGTCTGAGTGTAACACTATGCATCCCTACAACATAATACTTATTGGCCCAGCAACTGTACAGACCATCTTACTAAAAGTGTAGTGTTTGAAGTGTTTTTGTGAGGGGAACCCTTGATCACAAGCCTTTGATATCGAAATGACCCACGACTTGTGCAATAACTAAAATAGCAACGTGTTGTTTAGCCAACAGTCAGTCAGCCTGGTTATATACTTCAGATATGACAGGATTACTAATCTTTGCCTTCGTCTGCCGCAGTCTGACTGCTCGCTTGATTCCTGGAAAGAAGGGAAAAAACCCTCCCTAGAATCATTCTCAAGGAGAGTCTTAGTAAGGCATTTCATAATACACTACTTATATGGGTCAGCACAAAGGCCAAAGCTTTCCATTAATGTGTATTTTTGTGTTTGATGCACGCTTAAAAATAAAAGTTCCAAAAAGGAGCTTTCGCAGCAGTGCCATATAAGAAGCATTTTAGGTTCTCCAAAGAACTTTTCAGTAAACAGTTCATATATCTCTTAGGACACACACTGTAAAGTGTCAGGAGTGACAGCTGCTTTTAATACGGGAGTGAATCCCCCTAAATTATTGTTCAGTGTTTGTATGCAACACAATTCAAAATTGTGATGATTCCGTGGTAACCATAGCAATATCCACTCTTTTTGATCAAAGTAACATTATATTGACCAAAGATTTAATAGGTTCTGCAATTTTAACTGAACCACCATTGACAGAGTCAACTTGTTTGCTTTCTTAAAGTGTTGCCATATCCACCTATTGTATAATTTAATTAAAGTTTATTTGTATAGCGCTTTTCACAATACAATCGTTGCAAAGCAGCTTTACAGAAAATTAAGTTTCTACAATATATTTAAAAATAGCTTGTCAGTGGTGACTATGTCAAATTGATATACACTGTACATATGGTAGTAATGTACGGTAAAAAATTCTGATTTTGGTCTTATTTTCAATGTAAAGCATTTGGATTTGTTTATGTATAAGTGCTTTTGAACTCAGGTTTTGAACTCATAAAGTTTATGGAGTTAAATTGGGCAGGTGCAGGTTGTGATATTTTGGTCTTATTTTCAATGTAAATCATTTGGATTTGTTTATGTTTATTATGGGCACCCCTAGTCTCCTCTTCTGGAGGGGGGGGGGGGGGGGGGGGGGGGGGGTTTCTGCAAGATCTGGCAACACGAATGAGTCTTGTATTGTCAAAGCTTGTTTCTGCCATGGGGGTCAATTTTGCAAAATTGAGATTTATATATAATCTAAAAGCTGAATAAATAAGCTTTCTATTGATGTATGGTTAGGATAGGACAATATTAGGCCGCGATACATCTATTTGAATATCTGGAATCTGAGGTTGCAAAAAAAATAAAAAACTGAAAACTGTCCAAATGAAGGAGGTGGGGCCATACTGAGCAAAATTTTGTACACAAGTAAAATATCTGCAAATTTAATCATATTGTCATGCAGTTTTACTAACATTAAGATGTACACATTATTTTTTTTAAGCAGTTAGTAATATTAACCATTTCTGCTGACAATTCTTCTTTAGCTTGCTTTTTACTTTTAGCATGCAGGTATATAACTGTATCATCAGCATACATCTGACAGTTTACAGTAGGTGCATAATCATCAGGCAAGTCATTAATATACAAACTGAATAACAAAGGACCTAATATTGAACCTTGAGGTACACCAACCGAATTAGTGAGTAATTGTGAAATTTTATTGCCTACTCGAACACACTGTTGTCAGTCATATCTATCTATCATATCAAATAGATATGATCTTATCCAAATTATAATTTGATAACTTATTCATTAAAACCTTGTGATTTACTGTGTCAAATGCTTTCCTTAAATCTAGATAAACAGCTCCCACCACTATGAAGAACCTCTTGTGGAATAGAAAGGTTCCCTGAATAATAAAGGTTCTTTGTGGAAGCACTGATGCCAATAAACAACATTTATTTTTAGGAGCGTAAGGAGATATTTGGATTGGGGCACATTTATAATTTTTCACCCCTTTTCCCATCTCATCCTGAATTCCATTCCTCCTCAAAAACAAACAGTGGCTCATTAGCATGTGTGACCCGCTGGTGGTAAACACATTTATTTCCACTTGAGCGCAGAGAGAGAATTAAAGCAACAAGAGGCGCTTGAGGTAGGTGGGCTGTGTGCCGTCTTTATGGGGGACGGTTTATGAGGATTTAACAAATGCAAGAGGACAGGCAAAACATTGAGCAGGTGGGGAGATCGGAAGGGCACGCTGGTACAGTTTGTGCTCATTGGAGGCTGGATCGCTGTAGTTGTAGTCCTGGGTGGCCGTTGATGTACAGTCCATTGTTTAATGGGTGTATGTGTGCTCTCTCCCTATAATTTTTGAAATGTGACAAGGGCTTAAATGTTTGTGCCAGGATCGAGTTATTTGTGCCACGTTAACACAGTTCTATTGTGCTCTCCTCTTTGGGCCGAAAGAGCTCTGTAATTATGCTGATAATGAAGACTGTCACGGATTATACTTCGGCAAAAAGGCTTTTCTTGTTTCATTAGAGAAAGGACCACCAACATCCAAACAAACCCTGAGCTTGCAGTGCTCTGTATCTCCTGTTTGTTTGAAAACGGACCGTATCAGCCAGAGGGTTAAATGAGGATCTTCAGTATCGGAAGGCAGTTAATTGTACTATTTATAAATTTTTATGCCTAAAAGAATTGGTTTTGGATCATCTCAAAAGGAATAATGCCCATTCAGCTTACTGACCGCTGTCTCTACCTAATATACTCAAGAATTTGTGCCCCGTTTGTGATCGTGGTTAGTGTAGTCATAGAATTTGACTTTTTATCTTTTTTTAAATTGCTGTAATTTTATTTGGTTTTATTTTATATGTATTTTTAAGATATTATTCTTTTCATGGACACTATAATGTGGAGTTTTGAAAATATTCATGATTATGCAGTTTTTTTTTATTTTTTTTATTTGCTTTATTTATTTTCATTTTGTTTTATTTTAGATGTATTTTAAAATTATTACTGTTAGTATTATTGTCACGGACAACATAATGTGGAAGGATGAAAATATTCATGATTATGCACGTATTTTATGCAATTATTTATTTATTTATTGGATGCGCTCACAGTAATCCACAAGTAATCCACACCACTCCTGTATTGTATTTTAGCCTGAAGCAATGGTTTGAAGTTAAGACGTATTAATGATGGATTCGTTTCTTACAAACGCACAACTTTTCACTTCACAAGATGTAAAGCGATGGAGTGGCATCAGTAAGTACATTTTCAGCAAATCTTCATTTTTGAGTGGACTATTCTTTAAGACTTCTATACCAGGTCAGAAGCACCTACTTACAGTATGATCGTTTTCCTAAAACCGTGTCTGTGCGTGTCATGGAGAAAGTAAGTTATTCTAGTGATATGGATGCATTTGGATTAGATCATCATATCATACATGTTGCTTGTCTAAGAAAGCTTCACTTTCATTTGGTTTTCAAAGTGTTTTAAGCTTTCATTTGCAATGTATGACAGGAAAACTGGCTCAAAATCCAGACTAACTGTTTTTAAACCTGTTAGTTTGCTTTTAATTGCATGTTTTTCTGCTTTCATTCCCTTTAAATGTTTCTTAAACGAAAAGAAATGGAAACGCACATATTATGCATCACAGGGGTGTCTGTTGAGTGTTTTGGCTATGCAAAGTCAAAGAACACAACAAAGTCAAGTTTGGTCATGCTAACACTGCCATCAGTGCGGTTGAATCCGCCTCATGGTGAGGGCAAAGCGGGCTGGGTCTGCTGGATAATCTCACTGGGGTGTCTGGAGGGTCATTTATCCCAGCAAAAACACCACGAAGATGGACGAAATTTGTTTTGTTTGATTATTTCCAGCTGCTGTGTATCTGTTTTTTTGTTTTCACCCCCTCCATATGGAGACACCAAGCTGGAAAAACCAACTTTGATGATATTTTTTGTACTGACAAAAAGCATCATCCACTTTGAAGGGTTGAGCTGTCTCCCCTGCTTTGTTATATTTTTAATTACTTTATTTTTTAAAACAAGTGTTTGCCTTGTTTTTGTACCGGAATGAGGTCTAGCAGACAGAGGCGATATTGGACCTTGTTTTGTGGTCTGGTCCTGGTCCTCTCTACCCTTTGTCATGGAGAAAGTAAGTTATTCTAGTGATATGGATGCATTTGGATTAGATCATCATATCATACATGTTGCTTGTCTAAGAAAGCTTCACTTTCATTTGGTTTTCAAAGTGTTTTAAGCTTTCATTTGCAATGTATGACAGGAAAACTGGCTCAAAATCCAGACCAACTGTTTTTAAACCTGTTAGTTTGCTTTTAATTGCATGTTTTTCTGCTTTCATTCCCTTTAAATGTTTCTTAAACGAAAAGAAATGGAAACGCGCATATTATGCATCACAGGGGTGTCTGTTGAGTGTTTTGGCTATGCAAAGTCAAAGAACACAACAAAGTCAAGTTTGGTCGTGCAAACACTGCTATTTCTAATAGTAATTTCAGAGGTATTTTACCACTCTATCTATTAAATAATGCTACTGTTGGCATCTAGAGTGGTTGTAATTGTGTTCACAAGTGCCATTATGTGCACCTGTAGGTACAGATCTACGTTTAGCAGAGGTATCTAAGTCAAATTTGAGTTATCACCACCATGTTAGCAGCATGGGAGATTTTGGTGACACTATGGTTAATTTAAGTGACAAACCAACAGGATTTTTAATAGACTAGACTAGATATTAAAAGCATTGGTGTTGTTTATCCCTATTCAAACCTGTCTGCCAAACGTTAATAATTCTTAGGAAGTTAATATTGTGGTTTATATTAGACACAATATTGTCTGATTTTGCTAAATTGTGTAAGTGAAAATATTACCTATAAAGCCACAGAAGAACTGTTTTGCATCTCCTGATAAAACACAAAAGGTGCACAGACCATTCTGTGTGTGACATCAAAGTACAGCAAGAGCGATTAGACAGTATTTTTTAAATTTTTATTTTGATGTTAAATAAGTCTTGCTGTTAAAGCAGTGTTGCTGTTGTAAAGCTATACAGCTACAGTTGTGTTGCTGGGTTTTAAAGCAGGTTTGATTTTTTTATTTTCTTCCTTATCAGTCTGTATTTACAGCAGTTTTACTGTCCACTCTGTTCAAATGTGGATGAATGGTTACACATAGATGTGTCCAGAGCTGTGTGAGATCACTACCATCCTGCTTTTGTGGGGGTGGGTAGGAGTGTTAAATAATTATAATATTTTTTTTTGTTTTGTTAGGGTTTTGTAAGTTGCTTCAGAGGTATTGCAAGTATTACATACAACAATAATAAAACAGTGCATTGACATTAAAAAGGAAATTTACTTTTGGTACTTAAGTACATTTAAAAGCAAGTACTTCTGTACTTTTACTTAAGTAAAAATCTGTCTTTACAACTTTTACTTGTAATGGAGTAATATTTGACCAGCAGTATCTGTACTTTCACTTAAGTAATGGAGTTGTGTACTTTGTCCGCCTCTGGTGATTCGTTGTGAAAGCGAAACTACTTTGTTTGGTCTTCCAAAAGAGGACACGACTACAAATCAGTGGTTAAGTTGTATTTACAACACTGTTCCAGAACACTTCAACCCAAATATTCAGATGTGTGCAGCTCATTTTATGGAGGACTGTTTCCTGATCCTGGTAGAGTAGACTACAATGCCGGCTGTTCTGACTCTCAGACTGTAAGTAAATTTTTTATATTTAAAGAATTTGCCACTGATGATTCAAACGCGAGTTTTGAGCAGTGTAGAGTAGCGTTTGTAGTTTGTAACAGTTCAAAGACTTTTACAACGAAACACAATATCACACACGGCGGGCTAGAGTGAGCAGAGGCGGGGGGCTAGAATGAGCGGAGGCCGGCGCGGCTGGCGGATTCGACGAAGGAGCGGCCGGCGGGCTTGCGGCAACCACATGTGACGACCCCGGGCTGGACTATCGTCCTCGCGGATATCGTTCTGGTTTGGAAGGCCAAGCAAAGTAGTTTCGCTTTCACAACGAAACACACAGTGTCTTCACGACATGGCGGCAACAACAATACCACAGCGAGAATAAAAGTTAGGCCTTCTTTCTTTGCGTGAACATTTGGGTGGCATTATGCAAATCTTTCCACATTGTGACGTAGATATGTGGGGGGGTGTTAGAACGAGCCGTTTTAGGTAGGCGTGGTTGACTCTTAACTTTTATAAAGAATATCTCTTTGGATTTGAGACTTTAGTCTTTGCAACTTTACAGATCTTCTTTATGCACCAAGAGCTTGTAACACTCCAAAGAGAAAGGAAAAATTTAAATCACATCATATGACCCCTTTAATGTTTAACGTTTTGACCTTCTCATGTTCTCAAGGAATGACTTTACAAGTGTTTGATCTTTGTGAACAGTTTATGTACAACTTTAGTAGTCTCACAGCTCTAATGTAAATGCAGTCCATCATAGATTTGATAAATCATTCAGTGTTAAAAACTTTAACACTGAATGCTGAAGATTTGCCACAGATTATTATCCGTTTTCTTTGGTTAACGTAACCGACAGATAGTATTGATAATTGTGATTACAGTTAGAGAGATTGCTATCAGGGGCTGGACGGTCACTGTTAGGTTAGTAGGATACGTTGGGACGCTGTGATGTGGTTGCCAGTAAATGAAAGTGATTTTAGATGATGACACATGTTGGAATAAAACTGATGTGCTCGGTGTGGCGGGGCGTGTTTGTTTACTTGTTACTGTGTGTCTCATATTGTTGATGCTGTGTTGGGTTTACATGGTTTCCTTGGAATATTAACCAAGGCATGCAAACATACTGGAAATGAGTCATTATTAATATTAGTTTAACCCACATGGGGAATGCAAATTGCCTTTGTTTTTCCATGCAAAACTGTCCTTTGTTCTTTAATAATCCTAAAACTGGCCCATGCGTATGTGAAAAACATTCAAGATATTTAGTAGGCTATTCATTATTCTGCCTCTTTAAAATCTTGGGAAGTTCTTACAAAAAAAAAACAAAATTTTTTGCTTCTCTTCATGTTTGACCACCATAAAATTTCCATGTTTCCAAGTAAACTGCAAATAAGACCCCCCGATTCATCAAGAGAGAGAGGAAAAATCTGTGTTTTTAAAATAGAACATGTAAAAACACCCGCTCTAGCAAAACAGACTGGTTTCTGTTGATTGGAAGAGTGAGGAGTTTGTGAAGTCTGTGTAATTGGGTTTTACTGTTAACCTCAGCGGTTGCAGGGTAGTGAGGCAGAGGAGGATCTCAGTGGAAATCCTAAGTATAACCTGTCTCTCTTGGCAAAAGATGGTTAAAGATTCCCAGTGGGGTATAAATGTGGCTCAGGTTAACTGGTTGACTTAACTGGAGACCAAACCATTGGCTTATTTGTTGATCTGCATTTTTGGTTGGTTTAAAGCAGTTTGTGTGTTTCTCTTTATCTTAGAAGGAAAATATTTGTTGAGTGTTAGCTTACATTTGCTTGTCAGTTTGAAGTGAATTTTTGATGTTTTTTTTAATATTATCTAACATCATGGAATCACATAAATAATTCAGCAGTTAAATTGTTCATATTAATGTTTGTGCTGTTGTTTCGTTTCCAAAAAGGGTCACTTCTTGGAGGATCATGTCATAAAAAACTTAAGGGATTTCACAAAAGACTAAAAGTGGTCCTGATGAAAATGTATTAATTGATTCCAAATTAAAGCAATATTCCCAATATTCTGGAGAAAGATAAATATGAAGAAACACCTGTAATATTTTTTTCTAAATCCAATTTTGTATTGAATATTTAAAATTCACCATTTGTGATTTAACTAATATGATTTTGTATTTTTAAAAGTTTGATGTTTGAGTTGAAATATTTTTTAAGTACATATTAAAACATTTGATAAGGATATAAAAATGTAAACAATAGTACTAGAAATGTATTTGTTATGCATGCAAGATGCTTGCAAACATTTGATTTCAACACTGAAATGATGAGTTGAGGCAACTGTCTGACTCTCTGTTAGCTCTGTTAGGTTGTCTTGTTTTGTGGTTCTGTTTTCATATGAAAGCGCTCTGTCGCAATCTGTTTTGTTGTAGAGTCTGAAGTGTTAGGATTTACTAGCTTGGGTTAAGGTTTTTTTCTGCTTCATTTCTAAACAATGACATCAGTTTATGACCTAATTTCCAAACGCTTTCACTCTGCTACCTACGAGAGTTCGCATTGGCAGGCTGGAATTGGGTTATCAAATGTAAACATGAGATTTGGAGCGCCATCAAAGCAATAAAGATAGCACTGTTTACTCAGTAGTGTGAAAATGTTAAGAGTTCGCAGACAGGCTTGGGTGCTGTCTGTCTTCCAGGGCGGTGAAAGATGCTTGTTTTTGCCATAGTTTAATTCTATTTTTTTCTAGCATAATGGATAATAATACACTAGTGCATACTTGTTAAAATCAGAATTTAAGGATGGCTTTAAAAGAAAAGATTACCTTCAAGAGGAAGGAGCAGGCCTTTTCCCTCTGAGAGTGGTATCTAAGATTTAAAGGGTTATAAACTTTTAGGTAATGTTATCTTTTAAAGTTTCACATAGGATCTATAATTCAAGAGCTCTATAATTATCTTCCTGCATTTTCCAGGATTCATTTTTCAGCTCAGCCTTAATGTTTCAGGATCTTTCTTTGCGATTAGCTTGTGGGCAAATTGCGCTGTGGAAAATAAACAACTTAATGGGTGGTAAGTGAAAGCAGAGATGTCTGTCTCAGGATACCTGTCGCAAAAATTTGTCTTATAAAAGCTCCCTCATGGCAGTGTGTCACTGGCAGAAGAAAAACTGCATTTGGGTGAAACTTTTCATATGTCTGCTTGGGTTGACAGTTAGTAAATGGCCTGTCGCGATAATTAAATAACCGTCTAATTGCGATTATTTGATCTAACCGATTATTGTGCTTTCTATATGGCACAAGGGGGGAGTCATACACCAAAAGACACGGAAGAGCACCAGTTTGCTTTTCATGCACTGTATAGCCTATATCATCTGAAGCCATTCCATATCTTAATGTGAGGGACAGAATTATATTTACATTGTTAAATTTAAGTTTACAGAAATTGATCTTCCTTGTGCTGCAGCTGTCAGTCATTCTCCGCTCAGCATTCAAACAGCACGTCACGTTCAGTTATGACAGTCAGCACGGTAAAACTCTCTCTCCAAGATGATATATTCCCATTATAATACTTGATGTGTAGATGAAGGTCTGGGGATTCGCATAAAATGACATATTGCTGGAGTTAATTTCTCTCTCATTTCTCTTCTCTTTATTTGTACCGTATGGAGTGCAGCGCGCTGTGACTTATGTTGCTTCAAGTGCACCATTCTGCACCCTGTTTGTGCATAAGAGCTTTGTGCCGCTCCATTTGAAGCGTTTCACATTATCAAAGTTTTGCACACAGAAAGATTATTGGAAGCCTTTCTTTTTCTCATGATTTCTATCTTACTTTCATGAATGTATTTTGTTAGAATACAAATAGTTAACAGAATAAACCTGTTTAAATTGTATAATGTGCACCAAATACTTTTTTTTAAGATATTGTTTAATATAGTTTAATTTCATAGCTTATATATTTTTATTCAAATGTAGTTTTTCTCTGTAATGAGGAAGTGAGTATTTAGTGGATTGTGTTTAAAAATGGGTTTAAAAAAGAGTGACCATTAATTCCACAAACACAGTATTGATATTCTGTAGTGGTGTAGAAAAGAAAATAGCGCTGGTGTTGGATCTGTATTGGCCGATTATTAGAATTTGGAATACTCTATGTAATCTTACACTGCAAAATAATAACTCAAAAAAGATTAAAAGATAACATCATAATTATTTACTGAACCCTTAAATTAATCACAATTATATAATGAAAGCCATAAAAAAAACATACAATTAATCGCCAAAGCCCTAAAACTGACAATTAATCGCAATAACGTGACTATTTTTAGACAATTAATTGTCTGCCAAATTTCATGAGAGCCCTATTTTTAGTGCTCGTTCTATATTGTTGTGTAAATGTACTCATCATCAAGTTGTTTAAACCTAGCCTATATTCACAAAAGAAGATATTTTGAAGAATGTTGGGGTCCAAACTTGGGCTGCACGATTAATCGAATGCGATTGTCATGTGCATTTTGTTAGTAAAGCCGGTTCTGTAATCAGCAGTAAATCATCATCACGTGCTTTCAGATGGAGCAGCATTTACTACACAGAGCCGTAGTTCACTGACAAGTTACGCAAAAAAAATCGCAGACGATTTTGTTCGCGATAAGGACAGCTGTTTGCATAGCTTCTCAGTGAACTACGGCTCTGTGCAGTAAATGCTGCTCCATCTGAAAGCATGTGAAAATACCACATTCAATAACATATTTTTACTCCAAACTCATTTCATAACGTCAGTCAAGTGTTTGAAATAAATCCTTCTGTGAGATGATGTGGCTTAAACACAGAATAAGGCACGCAACATATTTCATAGTATTCTAAGCAGTGATAATTTATTTTTATTTTAAAGAAAATTATAATAATAATATTTTTATTTTAAAGAAAATTATAATAATAATAACTCTAATAAACACACGATTATGACAATATTTGGTTTATCTGTCGCGTTGAATCAATGGAAGCAGTTGAATCTTCTGTTTATTCAGCTGCAGCAATAGGCATTTCCTGGGTTTCTTCTGCGAGGTGTATTTGGAGTTTCAGCGCGAGAGCGCCCTCTGGCCTTTGGATGGAGATTTACTGCTCATCACAGAACCGTGCTTCACTGAAAGATACGCATGACAATCGCAGCTTCTGTCGAATCGCGATTTCGATTCCATTTTGATTTATCGTGCAGCCCTAGTCCAAACAACATTGAACCCCATTGAATTTTATTGTATGGTCCAAAAATTTTATTCACTGAGACATTGAAAAGATCACTTTTTGAACTCAAATAACATTGGATAATCAAACTATTAATTCAAATACTTAAGGTCAAATTTTTTTTAATGATCTCTTGCTACCAAGCTGTGACTGTTGAATATTGATTATCATGTGATTATTTCTGTTTTCCTTCTTCCAGTCTGTGGTCCAGGCATTGACATTGGTAATGACATCAGTAATTTCAAGCGGCTGGAGAACTGTACGGTGGTTGAGGGACACCTGCAGATCCTCCTCATTGGAAGCAAAAACAATAACAACCAGGAGGTTTTCCGCACCCTCAGTTTCCCCAAACTGACCATGATTACGGATTACCTTCTCCTCTTCCGCGTATCTGGGCTGGATAGCCTCAGCACCCTCTTTCCAAACCTCGCCGTGATCCGGGGCCGTAACTTGTTCTACAACTACGCCCTGGTCATATTTGAGTTAACCAGCCTGAAGGACATCGGCCTTTACAACCTGCGGAACATCACGAGGGGCGCGATACGAATCGAGAAGAATCCCGAGCTCTGCTACCTGGATTCTGTGGACTGGTCTCTCATTATGGATGCTGAAATTAACAATTTCATTGATGGAAATAAGCAGTCCAAGGAGTGCGGCGATGTTTGCCCGGGAATCATGGAGGACAACCCTCTGTGTGTCAAGACAAACTTCAACAGCAATGACAATTACAGATGCTGGACCTCCAACCATTGCCAGAAAGGTAAGTTACTTGGGTGTTTTAGTGTTTGCCTGGTTCGTAGGCAAGGTTTTGCAGCTGTTGAGAGCTGATCGACTTTTTAAGACCGTGTGTGGTCAATATACCTTGCAGTATATTGAAAGTAGGGCTGCACGATTAATCGAAATTAAATCACAAAGGCGATAAATCGCAATTAGGCAGAAACTGTGATTGTCATGCATATCTTTCAGTGAAGCACAGTTCTGTGATCAGCAGTAAATCTCCATCCGAAGGCCAGAGGGCGCTCTCGTGCAGAAACTCCAAATACACCTCGCAGAAGAAACCCAGGAAATGCCTATAGCGGTAGCTGGATAAACAGAAGATTTAACTGCTTTTATTGATTCAACGTGACTAATAAACACACGATTATGACAATATATGGTTTATCTGAGCTGTTATTATTATAATTTTCATTAAAATAAATTATATTTATAATGCAATGCCTTTATCACTGCTTAGAATACTATGAAATATGTTGTGTGCTTTATTCTGTGTAAGAAGCCACATCATCTCACAGAAGGATTTATTTCAAATACTCGACTGACGTTATGAAGTGAGTTTGGAGTAAAAATATATTAATAAATGTGGTATTTTCACGTGCTTTCAGATGGAGCAGCATTTACTACACAGAGCCGTAGTTCACTGACAAGTTACGAAAAAATAAATCGCAGAAGATTTTATTGCGCGATTATGAAATCGAAGAAATCGTTCGCGATAATGACAGCTGTTTGCATAGCTTTTCAGTGAACTACGGCTCTGTGTAGTAAATGCTGCTCCATCTGAAAGCACGTGATGATGATTTCCTGCTGATTACAGAACCGGCATTACTGACAAAATGCGCATGACAATCGCATCCGATTAATCGTGCAGCCCTACTTACTAGCAGTGGACAAGCCGCATTTTGATTCTGAAGACAGACATTCATATCAATCAGTCTCAAGCCTCTCAAAAAGATCACATAACCGAACAAATCCAGCCGCCAGAAAACAGATTGAATGCTCAGCTTATAACTGAAATCTATATTACATCCCAGACAACAAGTGTCAAAAGCGAGCCTGTCCCTGCATACGGGACAAAGAATCCAGCAGATTTTCTTTCATCACAGACCACAGATCTGTACAGTATCATTAGGTCACTTCATTAGAGTTCAGAATTCAACCAGAGGCCAAATAAAAGCCCTCAGAGCACAGAAACACTGAGGCTTGTGTATCCATCTACTGTAGCCCACAGCAGCAGACGGGTCAGTGCCAGCGTGCCAGCGTGCCATCACTCATGACATGTATGGACAATGATTCTAAAGATATATTTCAATTAACTGTTGTGTATAGATGTATATTATATATCACACTAAATATGAAGTGTAGATATATAAATGGATTATTTTAGTATTCTTTGATTCCAACTACAAATCAGAAATACAGAAGACAACCCAATGTGACCTTTTAATAATATACAGTTCATCCAAACTGTTTGATTGAGCTCATTTGAGTCGTCTGCGTCACACGAGACGGTGCAAAACTCAAACCACAAGGACCGCACGCTGTGATGTGTCGCATGGTTAACCATCCCATGAAAACAGGACACTCTCGCCTCTGCTTTTGTGCAAACTTTAGATCTCCTTTACTCTGAGCTGAACACACGAGGCTCAACTTTAACCATCTGACAATAAAACAGCACAAACAAAGCGTTTTCTGCATCAAAATCAGCACTTACCAACACTTGAAATATCCAGATTTCAGTTTCTGATCAGCTCATTTACAGGTACAGGCACCTGCTCGCCCGGTGAACTTTCACATATCATTTAAGTAACAGAAGTACCGGTTCACTTAAGCGACACTTAATGTGTCCGAATGTCATTCATTAGATCTGTATCTGTGCATCTCAAATACTGCACGAGCATTTCTTCTCTCCAGCTTCAGTTGTGTTTATTTCTGTATAGAGATGCATTAATCAGCTCTTCTCAGGTGTCAAGAATCACATGCACTATCATATTCCATTAAGAGTCCCAATAACACCATCTTCATTTTCAACAAAGATCACTTTAAACCAAGTATTTCAAATGTTTTGACTGTAAAGTGTTTATATTTTCAACAAAATAAACAGAAGATTTAACTGCTTTTATTGATTCAACGTGACTAATAAACACACGATTATGACAATATATGTTTTATCTGAGTTGTTATTATTATAATTTTCATTAAAATAAATTATATTTATAATGCAATGCCTTTATCACTGCTTAGAATACTATGAAATATGTTGTGTGCTTTATTCTGTGTAAGAAGCCACATCATCTCACAGAAGGATTTATTTCAAATACTCGACTGACGTTATGAAGTGAGTTTGGAGTAAAAATATATTAATAAATGTGGTATTTTCACGTGCTTTCAGATGGAGCAGCATTTACTACACAGAGCCGTAGTTCACTGAAAAGCTATGCAAACAGCTGTCATTATCGCGAACGATTTCTTCGATTTCATAATCGCGCAATAAAATCTTCTGCGATTTATTTTTTCGTAACTTGTCAGTGAACTACGGCTCTGTGTAGTAAATGCTGCTCCATCTGAAAGCACGAGATGATGATTTAGTGCTGATTACAGAACCTGCTTTACTAACAAAATGCGCATGACAATCGCATTCGATTAATCGTGCAGCCCTACTGGAAAGTTTCCAAAATATCTTTCCAAACTTCACTGGAAATTTTCCTCCTTTATGCAACCCTAGTGATGACATTAAGTGTAGGTTGGTATATGCGTAAAAAGTGGGTGAATTTGGACTTGACTCCTGAGAATATTGTGCATTTTATATTAGGGCTGCACGATTAATCAAATGCGATTGTCATGCGCATCTTGTCAGTAAAGCCGGTTCTGTGATTAGTAGTAAATCTCCAGCACGTACTTTCAGATGGAGCGGCATTTACTACACAGAGCCGTAGTTCACTGTCAAGCTACGCAAAATCGCGTTCGTAATCGCAGCGATTATGAAATCGAAGAAATCCTTCTGCGGAGTGTTTGAAATAAATCCTTCTGTGAGATTATGTGGCTTCTTACACAGAATAAGGCACGCAACATATTTCATAGTATTCTAAGCAGTGATAAGGGCTATGTCGATTAGCATTGCAATATTATATACTTTATTATAATAAAAATTATAAGACAAACTCAGATAAACCATATATTGTCATAGTCGTGTGTTTATTAGTCATGTTGAATCAATGAAAGCATTTAAATCTTCTGTTTATTCAGCAACCACTATAGGGATTTCCTGGGTTTCTTCTTCGGGGCGTATTTGGACTTTCCGCGTGAGAGTGCCCTCTGGCCTTCGGATGGAGATTTACTGCTGATCACAGAACTGTGCTTCACTGAAAGATACGCATGACAATCACAGTTTCTGCCTAATTGCGATTTATCACCTTTGTGATTTAATTTTGATTAATCGTGCAGCCCTATTTTGTATGATGTTATACATGTAACATCCAAACAGCAGTTTGGATCTGGTTTTCTTTTTTGCTTTTCAGACTGTGAAAAAAAGTGCAGAGGCGTTGTGTGCGCTGTGTAAACATGATGGTTACTATATTTCTAGACTAAATTTGAACGCATTTACTAATCTCACTTGCACAAAAACAGATTCAATATTACTCAAAATGAATAAAAACAGTGAAAAGCTAACTCTGAATATGATGCAAACCTGCAATAATTAAATGTTACATAGGCCTAAATATCCTTCATGTATTTAATCCCATTTTATTAACCAATGTCTTTGCTGCTGCTGATCTTCGATGATCCAATTCAATGAAAAACAGATTGTAGTTCTTTTTTTGCTCATTTAGCTAAGCTGTTTACTTCCATATGTCGTAAACAACAAGAAAATATGCTTCTAACCATAAGTTGAGATAGACCTGGGTGATAAAACGGTATCGATATTTATCGACGGTACACCTTCTTCGATAATGATATTAAAAATGTTCGATATAGTGCACGATATAGGCACGTGCTATGAGTGATGCAGACAACACACACAAACACGAACATGAGCGCTGTGCCTGCCTGTGATGAGGAGATTGTGAATAAAAAAAAAAAAGAATATTAGTCGAATTTAAAATAAACATTTGCATTTGAATGCAAAAATAGTACAATCGAATATTAGGTGTGTGTCAGGTGCGTCATCAGTGGAGCACGAGATGCAGTGATGATGCTATAAGTGACGTTGTAGTTTAATGTTTTGTTAGTCTAGCCCACGAGATGCACAGTTGCTGTGTTATTCATTCAAAATATTAGAGAAATATAGTAACTCAATGCATAGAAGATCTTGATTAGGTTAAAACCGAAACCAAGCCATTCACA
>NW_015506472.1:0-37314 GCF_001515645.1 Sinocyclocheilus grahami | reverse complement strand
AATTTTTGTGATGGGCGATTCGGCTCTTTGTATTAAGCAATGCATAAATACATGATGCTGTTTTGTTCATAATTGTTTATGCAATTTACGAAATTATATTTGATTTATATGAGTTAATTTAGACGTAATGCACGGTTTTCTATAGACAGTTCTTTCCTTGCGTTGACAATTTAATGTGGTGCATTATTTTGCTCATTGCGCCCCCCTCATGTGGCCTCGGGAAACAAGACAAAAGTTTAACCTATTTAATCTGCACATAAAACATTAGAAATTAGATATTTGTTTAATTTGTATTTTGTATTTGACTGTTAAAACAAAAAAAAATGTGGTGTTTGTCTAAATAAATTGAGTTAATTTAAAAATACAGTGGTTAAATGTAAAAGTTTTTTCTATTGCTCTTTGTTTTAAAAAAGGTTATAAAAATGTCAATAATTATCAATACCGAACAATATTAAACATTATATCGTTGATACATTTTTTTTAGCTATATCGCCCAGCCCTAGTTTGAGACTATAGTTGCAACCACAAAGCTATGCGATGCAGTTTGCAAATGTTTGTTTGTTTCGGGAAGCGCTGAATCATTGAACTGTGTTGGTAACAACAAACTTGCGACCATCCATGATGAAGGACACCCTGATGAAGGCAAGTTAGCCGCAATGCGTCGGTGCACATGTGTGTTGTTTTTAGTGTTGAAGCCACGTGAATAAAGGCTTTTGACTTTTTCACAATATTTTCAAGTGCCTTGGATTGATGAGTTTTTGTTTTTTTACTTGCGGCCATAGTTTGATGATGCTCTTGGGAAATGCTCTCCTGAAAGAGAAATTTACAGGCAGCAGACAGTTTACACTAATTGCCACTATGGCACCTCTTATGGTAATGCTGAGAAAGCAGCTTGTGTTGAGTTATGAATTGCTGCATTTCACAATACCTCTATGTAGAGTATGTTTTGTGCACAAATCAAACAGTGCATTTATTCACCAGTTTCTATTCAATTGCACATTTTGTCTGTCTGTCAGTATTATCCAGGCATCTGTCATCACTAGGGTTGGGTAGGTAACAACAAACTTGCGACCATCCATGATGAAGGACACCCTGATGAAGGCAAGTTAGCCGCAATGCGTCGGTGCACATGTGTGTTGTTTTTAGTGTTGAAGCCACGTGAATAAAGGCTTTTGACTTTTTCACAATATTTTCAAGTGCCTTGGATTGATGAGTTTTTGTTTTTTTACTTGCGGCCATAGTTTGATGATGCTCTTGGGAAATGCTCTCCTGAAAGAGAAATTTACAGGCAGCAGACAGTTTACACTAATTGCCACTATGGCACCTCTTATGGTAATGCTGAGAAAGCAGCTTGTGTTGAGTTATGAATTGCTGCATTTCACAATACCTCTATGTAGAGTATGTTTTGTGCACAAATCAAACAGTGCATTTATTCACCAGTTTCTATTCAATTGCACATTTTGTCTGTCTGTCAGTATTATCCAGGCATCTGTCATCACTAGGGTTGGGTATCGAAAACCGGTTCCAAATTTCCAAGAACCGGGTATTCGATAAGATGCGTGCATTTCGATTCTGCTTAACGATTCCTGCATTTGAGTTTTAATGTAATTAAAAACGATTTAGGTGCAGGAACGGAAAGAACTTGTGCCCTGTTTGCGTGCAGCACACACGAAGCACAAGCGCGAGCATAGAGAACAGAGGTCGCCGTACAGGTTCCCGGTTTGTGTCCGTTCTCGAACCGTTCCATGTATTTCTACTGTAGAAAAGGTTGTTCCGGGCCGAAACTGACTTCTTTCATATTTGTCGACCAATGTGCAGAAAACTACGTCAGTATATCATCACAAACACAGCCGTTTTTGTCTTAAGTGAACGTAAACGGATGAGAAAGAAAACGCAGGTGTACAGTATTTTTAGATCTGCGTGCGTTCGGTGTTAAAGAGACAGCAGCCTAATAAACGCGCTGCCTGTCATTAATGTTAATCAAAGAACAAAAGAAAATCATTCACTGATCTTGACTGAATATATTTAATAACTTTAATTGATTAATCTATATTTTATTTATGAAAAGAAATCTATACAGTGTTTTTAAACTTTTAATTACAGTTTCTGTACCTGAAATTTTGTTCAGTTATATTTATTTATGATATTGCTAATTGATTTGTTTGTTCCTATCTTATTACTGACTGTTTTCTTGTCTTTAACACTTTCATATTTGAAATTTATATTAATCTAGTTGTTTTTGCTGTGGTATTTGTTTTTTAAAGCATAGGCAAAATTCCTCTTGCAGTGTTCTGTAGGCTGCTGATATTTGCTCGTGTTATTCAGCTGCAACAGAATGCTTTGTAAAAAGACCGAATAAATGTTTGACATCTAAATGTTTGACTTAATTTTTTTTATATTGGATTTTTTTATCTTATTGGAATCGAAACTAGGAATCAATAAGCAGAATCGGAATCGATACAATTCAAACGATACCCAACCCTAGTCATCACAAAGCTTTTTTCTGGTTGTTATCAGTCAAGTAGAGCAGGGTCATCCAGCATTCATTCTCTACCTGTAGGCTTCAAATCTTGGCTGGTTCATGCTTTACAGTAAAGAAGAAAGAGCAAGTTTGCTGCAGGGTGTGTTTGTGTATGTTTGGGTTTTCCTTTGCCTCACGTTCACAATGAAAAATGGAGTCTGGTCTGCTAGACTTTGAAGATAATGGCCTCGTCTACAGAAAGGTTTGTGTCCCGAAGTGTTGAAATGTCAAATTCCTGACAACAGCAGTGAACTGGAATAAAAAAAAACAGCAAATTTGTTAAAGAGATGTAACATATTTTTCACCAAGACGAGAAAAGAAAGATCCGAAAGCCAGTATAAACATGAAATACGTGCAGAACACGTGTATGGAGAGGTCTAGTTGTATTTACAGTAAAGAAGAAAGAGCAAGTTTGCTGCAGGGTGTGTTTGTGTATGTTTGGGTTTTCCTTTGCCTCACGTTCACAATGAAAAATGGAGTCTGGTCTGCTAGACTTTGAAGATAATGGCCTCGTCTACAGAAAGGTTTGTGTCCCGAAGTGTTGAAATGTCAAATTCCTGACAACAGCAGTGAACTGGAATAAAAAAAACAGCAAATTTGTTAAAGAGATGTAACATATTTTTCACCAAGACGAGAAAAGAAAGATCCGAAAGCCAGTATAAACATGAAATACGTGCAGAACACGTGTATGGAGAGGTCTAGTTGTCTTCCACTATTGTGGTTTTTTTGGACAGAAGGATGCTGCAGTGGCAGACAAAGCGCCTCTCTAAAGGGAAAGTACTTTAGCAGTTCCTCCCTCTTTCCATATAATTACCTTGTTTTCCTTTAACACAGATGTTTCTTCAAGGGCTGGTAGTGGTTTCCAGTCAGTCTGCCTTGCCTTTTTTCTTCCCAGCTCTTTAATTACCCAGTCAGGACTTGTTGTTCACCAGCCTTGTACTTTGCATTTCAGCTACATTTAGAGTAGATAGAGCTTACTGCAAATGTCTGCACACATGCACACAGGAAAGAGCCCACATCAGATAGACTACTTAACAGTTCAAGATGAGGTGAGATGCAAATATGCAGCAGATCTTGTACAGTTATCCTCACGCTGCTAATATCGGCATATTAGAATGATTTCTGAAGGATCATGTGACACTGAAGACTGGAGTAATGATGCTGAAAATTCTGCTTTGCATCCCAGGAATAAATTACGTTTTAAAATATATTCAAGTAGGAAACAGCTATTTGAAATTGTAATAATATTTCATAATATTACTGTTTTTACTGTATTTTTGATTTTTAAAAAAATGCAGTCTTGGAGAACATAAGAGAGTTGTTTCAAAAACATTTACTGACCCTAAACTTTTGAACCTGTGAATTAACTATGTGAATTGTTCGCTGTGAATATCAAGTTAGATTGTAGTCTATTTCATACAAATGGCTTCAAAATACTTTGAATGTACTGCGTGAGTTGTATGAGCTCTTTTATTCTGCTTCTCTGTCATTATTTAAGCTTGAAAGCCTCTGTCCTTGTTCATTGTAACTGCATGTAAAAAATCCCATCATAGAATTTCCTTTTGTGTTCCACAGAAATCTAAAGTCTTTGAACGACATAAAGTTGAATAAATAATGATTGAATAGACTTTAAAAGATACTCATCAGGAAGAGATCCGGGAAAAGATGACAATGCAAAGCTCCTCACAAACATGTGATTATTTGGCAGGAACCAGCAAACCCAAAAATGACCTTTTCGATACCTTGTTAGCTACTGTTTGATCATAACACTGACCTCAAAGCTGCAAATGTCACACGTATTGGATATTTATCGCAGTAACAGATGCGTCAGTGCAATATGATGCCTTTTGATGAGGGTGTTTTCCTTTGCAGCACCAAATTTGCTGGATCAGGCAAAAGACATTAAAAATTGAGCAAAAATTTGGATGTTAAGTTGGATGTAAAATTTAAATAATACTTAATTTTTGGATCACACTATATGTTGTGCATTTTTTGGCTTTGCTATTGCCTAGCAGGTATGTTTGTTCAGAGGTTAAAAGTTAGATACAATCTTATAAGCCATTTGTGGAAAAAAATATACAGACCAGAACGGCAGCTCTGGAACGTGTCTTTTGCGTTCTTTGAAGAAACAAATAAGGAATTATGGCTGTCTGGTTTGCATGATGTGCTTTGGGACGGTAGTAGAGTTGGACGTCTGCCGTAGGATTTGATGAAGTACTGAGATTTTGGAGTGGTCTTTCACAGGTGACAGGTGAATGCTTTCTTTCATCTCTCTGCTGACCACCGTTGGGTGGAGACCAACGAAAATGTCACTGAAATGTCAAGCGCTTTAGCCGAATAGATTACAATGTCTTATGACTCAGGATTGGAGATTTCTTCCTTGCTCTGAATACCACAAGGTATTAGGCCGTTTTTAATTTGCTACGTTATTGGTTCTCCCTTTTTTCTTTTTCATGCAAACGTTAAGTCAAAAGGTCTGTGCTAATAGCATCCAAGCTATAAAGTGCTGACAGGAAAGAGCACCACAGCAGGTTTGCTTAATAAATTGTAGCATGTTTTCTTCTATATCTTTAAAATTAAAACGCTTCTGCAGAACTCACTGCCACAATGCCAGGTTGGTTGCTAGGGAGTTGCTATGCAGTTGCTAAGATCTTCCGAGAGGTCGAGTTTAAAATGAAAATTAAGTTGGTAAAATTTTGCACCAGTGTCATTATTTTCCATTGAAACTGTTTGTCGCACGTATCGCATTGCCACATGCCTTACTAACTGACGAGTAACACTGTTTCAGCGCAGATTTTCCTCGCGCTTTGGACTTTGAATCCTGGTGCTGCGAGCTCGTGCAGCGCTGTTTGAACACATGCAATTTGTGCGTGTATTAGAAAACACAACGTTCTGCAGTTTATTTAATTGTTTAAGGGCATATCGCGATTTCAGTCATCATACAGTAACCAGCAACCCCTTCCTCTTCTCATTGAAGACATGCGATGCAGTACTAAACAGTATCTTGCTGTCGGTGCTTGTAATGATTTTTGCGTCTTTCTCGGACCGTTTTAAATGTTTCCACACTGCTGACATGTGTGCTGCGTTAGTGCGCACCTCCTATTTGATCACGTCACGTCATTGTTTGGTACAATTTATTTGGTCTTTCGCTTATTCGAATAATTTCGGTTGCTGAACATTTCGGTGCATCCCTAGAATATATGGTCTAATATTTCGCGAAATGCTCTTCTCTAGATTAATTTCTCTAGTGAACTAACGAGCTGTAGACACTGATGACCTGAGGTAAATGAAATGCTACATGACATTTTGTTTACAAGCCGTTTTAATGACGTCTTTCCGCGGTTGAAACACTGATTGAGCGATTCCGTGAGAATCTTTCATGTTAGTCAGTCATATGTTGCGTTTAAACTAGTATTAAAGAGGAATACTCTGCGCTATATTTGATTTTTATGAGTTAATTTAGACATAATGCACGTTTTTATAGAGTTACTTCCTTGCGTTGACAATTTAAATGCACTGCATTATTTTGCTCATTGCCTCCTCCTGTGGCCTCGGGAGACAATTAGACCTATACAATAAAGACCTATTTTAGCTGCATATAAAACATTAGAAATTAGATATTTGTTTAATTTTTATTGTGTTTGATTGTTAAAACTAAAAATATTTGTTGTTTGTCTCAAATTGTGTTAATTATAAATACAGTGGTTAAATTTAAAATGTATGATTTCTGAAGGATCATGTGACAGGAGTAATGATGCTGAAAATTCAGCTTTGATCACAGCAATAAATTACATTTAAAAATATATTCAAATAGAAAGCAGTTATTTTAAATAGGGATGGAACAGCGCGCATCTGAAGTGTCTCTGAAGGAAATAATGAATTATTTATCGGTTTTAAGATATCGGCCAAATTTTCTTATCAGGCCGATACCGATAACAGAAAAAATGTGCATTTATCGGCCGATACCGATATGGTGGCCGATATATCGTGCATCCCTAATTTTAAATAGTAAAAATATTTCAAAATGTTACTGTTTTTTGTTGCACTTTGGATAAAATAAATGCAGGCTTGGTGAGCAGAAGAGAATTCTTAAAAAAAAAAAAAATCTTACTGTTCAAAAAATTTTGACTTGTCGTGTAGGCTGATTATTCTTATAGATTGAAACAAATGTGCTTTAGTCAGTATAAAGAGTATGAAAGGTGCTCTGAGTTGCTGCAGAAATTAAAAAAAAAATAAGCAACAGCAAAAAGTTGCTGGAGACGGGCTTATTGAAAATGTAAACTGATTGTCTGCCAGCAGGAGGCGCTTTGAGAGCGGTAGAGCTAGCGGTTTCTCCAGTAACTGCTGTAATCAAATCAGCTCCGCTCATGAAGCTTCTTCATCAGATAAAATGAAAATGCCATCGAAACTTTTCTGAAGACAGTCCTTTCCCTTCAGAGATACATTCATATAAAACACCCGCGATGTGTTTTGATTTTGAAACGTGCAGTGCTCATGTTTATTCATCGAAGTCAAACGCCACAAATAAAACAATGTATGGGAAACACTGGTAATGTATATCGAAATATCGGAAATGTGTTTAAAAATCATATCACCGTTATTGAAAAAAATTATATCCCGATACATATTAATATTGAATTATTGTCCAGCCCTATTTGTAGCAATAGCCAATAATACATTGTATGGGTCAAAATGATCAAATTTTCTTTTATGCCAAAAATTATTAGGATATTAAGTAAAGATCATGTTCCATGAAGATATTTCATAAATTTCCTAACTTAAATATATCAAAAATGTTTGATTAGTAATATGCATTGCTAGGAACTATATTTTGACAACTCTAAGTGCTATTTTCTTTTTGCAGCCTCAGATTCCAGATTTTCAAATATTTATATCTCGGCCAGATATGGTCCTATCCTAACAAACCATACATCAATGGAAAGCTTATTTATTCAGGTGGTGTAAATCTCAATTTCTTAAAATTGACCCTTATGACTAGTTTTGTGGTCCAGGGAGACAGAAAATTAATGTGTAAAAAATACATTTAAAAAATATATAAAATAAATGTATAGTTATTTTTTTGAGGTCTTATTCATGTTTTTGTGAGCTTAGTTCCACAGCAAAATTTAATACTTAGGGTTAAGATTTGTATCTCTCACACTTAGTGTAAGTAGCAGTAATAGTAACTCTTGCCTTGGCAAACACCACTTTAAAAACTCTCATGTTTGTCAGTGCTTTCTTGACATTTAACTACTACCAATGTGGCTGACTAAGTTACGAGCTCAGTCTGTGTTATCTAGGCGAAGAGCGAGCCGTGGTGCCCCACAGGAGGGAAAGCACTCATCACTTAATGAGCTGCCTCTGAGTGATCTCATCCGCTCAGCACCGCGGCCGGAAACATTCAGGCCCCGACAAACGCTTGGGGGACTCTCTCAAAACGCCCGGCCGGAGAATGGGGGCCTTGTTTTAATTACCGTCCGTTTATCTGCCATGTAAAGGCTGGGTTTCTGCCTGGCCAGGCAGCACAATAGTGTGACTTCCTCTTTGTGTTCTGCCTCTCCCACATACTTCATTAACCTCGACGGACAGTATAACTCTTTCACCGGAGTATTGTGTCTCTGCCAGAGCGGCTCAATGTTGGAGTCACAGTCAAAGACACAGTCTGCCCTTGACAGTATCGTGCTGAATGTCTTGGCCGTCATCAAGGTTACACGTTTGTCAAACTCTATTGTGTGATAACAACAGTTTATTTTAGATAAGAATAGCATAAGTGCCAGTTGAGTGACGGTTGAGTTCTGAGCTGCGTGCTGGCGCGATTGAACAGCTGAAACGTAAAAAAAATTAAATTTTTGGAGTAAGATATAATCCACAAAAGTGTTTAGTTTTATTTTTGCACGTTCACAATAAAAACAGAAGATTTGTGCTTTTGTAAAATAAAGCAAACAAACAGATTGCGCATTGTCATCCTTTCCTTTCCGTGAACTTTTTTACGGAGTGCCGCGCCACACTTCTGTTTTAAATCTGTTAGCTTAATTATTTAAGTCAGATATATTTTGCTAATTTTTTTTTTTAATGAAAACAAATTGTTATTTTTATTTCAGGCCTTTTACTTACATAGGCTATACATTTTCCTTAAAGCATCCCATTTTGTCCCAGGGCTTGAAAACCTGTGCCCTTCCATGCAGAAACTTGTGAACGATGCTCTTATAGTTGTGGCATCACCGTTTAGTGACATCACTTAATGCTCCGGGAAAACGCTTTGTCAGTGTCGGTCACGGCACCTTTTAATTGCTGTTTTGAATCCAGCAATTATTTATTTACAAATTATAAGCTCTGATTATGAGAAGTGTCATATAAAAGCTTTGTTTATTAGAGGAATAATTGGTTAGCTGGAAAATGTTACATTGCGACCATGCTTTTGTCTGCCGTTCAAGCCCATTTAGCCTATCTTTAAGCGGCTTTGTTTGGTTTGCCGGTTGGTCACGAATTTTCACAAATTCAATAATATTTGGGCATTGTTTCTTTTCCTAAATCCGCAGGTTTATTTTATTGTCATTCACTTTTTATCACTGGTTTCGCATCTCTTACTGTGGTAAACAACATGCGGGAAGGGAAATGAAAGATTTCATGGCCATGCATTAAGAATTCGTTCGATTTATTAATTTGTTCCCTCATTTTAGTTAAATCATGGGTTAAGGAACAAAATTAATGAAACATGGACAGTGGCCACAAAATTAGTAAGTCGTTGGAACGAATTAAGTTGTGGGAATGAATAGCCTATCTGTCCTGTGTCCCGCAGCCCTGCAAAGCGCATGATATGAAACAATTATCTGGGGAAATGACTGTTACTACATTTCTATTGCTTTCCAAGTTGAAGAACTTTGTGTTGTTTCTATTTGAATGTACGTTTAAATTTTAAATCACATTAAAAGCTTAATTTGTACATTATGAATGAATGATGATGCATTTATATACCGTCACAGTCACTCATGTTTTGCGCATGAGCCGCGCACAGCCCAAAATTAAATAGCTTAATCGACCATCGATAGCTTTAATCGATTGCATCTCTTATCGACAATTAATCGATCATCGATTAATCGTTGACATCCCTAATATATATATATATAATGTATGTAATGTTAATTATACAAAAGTACGTAACATATGTAATGTTAATTATACAAAAGTACTAAAATCTGTTTCTTACCTTATAATATACTGGCAACCACCTTAAAAACAGTAAATATTAATATATAGCAGGTACACAAAGTGTCATTTACACATAAAAAACCCATCATAGTAACAAACTTTACACTAAAACAATGCAATAGACATTAATTTAACAACAGAAAACTAATTTACAAAAATGTATTCTATAAAAAGCCATAAAATATGTGCGGTTACACAGAGAGACCCATCTGATTGTTATACAGACTTATATTGAGTCCCATTTGTGATTTAAGCGCACACTTCATAGATGCCGATTCTCTTAATCGGATTCTTGCAGCGTCTGCTCAGGCATGCCGAAACATCCGTTATCGGACTGTCTGTGTGTGGCATCGGAGGAGCGAACGACAAGAGAGGAGTCTGTCCCTTTAAGTGGGCATATAATTAGGCAGGAATTCCAGCTGGCTTAGTCACCGCTGTATGGGGAGGATAAAGGGGAAAACCATCGCTCTCAGCCGTTGCAGGGACCACTGGCTCGCTCTATCATTCTGCAAGAATGTGTGTAAAAATCGAGGGGGCAGGGGCGGGGTTGCTGTGGTGATAGCAGGGGTTGCTTCGCGAGGGCAGTGTGGGGTTGTGTGATTTTGGCACAGCTTGTTTAACCAGTAAGATTCCAGGCTTTTGCCCAAACACGTTAGGAATGATCTAACCTTTAGGCATAAGTGATAGCTTCAAGCAAGACTTATCTTTTCTTTTGTTTGTTGCATGCCTTTTGTTTAGGATAGTGGATGCTAATGCTTAATAAAAGCCAATTGCACATTTTCTGTGCTTTTGAAATGCTTTTAAACACAACATGAAGCATAGTTACCGAAATGTAGTGGAATTCCAAGGTAAATGGTATAATCAG
Organism: Sinocyclocheilus grahami; assembly: GCF_001515645.1. Taxonomy (NCBI): domain Eukaryota; kingdom Metazoa; phylum Chordata; class Actinopteri; order Cypriniformes; family Cyprinidae; genus Sinocyclocheilus; species Sinocyclocheilus grahami. Next base: position 26,719 of record NW_015506472.1, on the reverse strand, counting down.
CATAAAAACAACAAATAAAGGACCAAAGCTATTTCTAGAAACTAGAATATTATAGAGACTTGTAAGTGTGGATTTTTTTTAATGCTCAAACAGCAACATTACAGACTAACTAAAGTTGAAAAAGCATAATAGGACCGCTTTAATGACAGTGCAAGAAACAAAAAGTTTTCAATGGCAGAAGATGTAACTCGGGGGAGAAGAATTGTTAAATAAATTATGTAATTTTTGTTTTCTTTGTGCATAAAAAGTATTCTCGTAGCTTCGCAAAATTGAAGTTGAGCCACTGATGTCACATAGGTTGTTTTACCGATGTCTTTGCTATGTTTCTGTCTGGGAACGTTTCCGTTGCGTGGCTGTCTATGGAGGGGAGCTCTCAGATTCCATCAAAAATATCTTAATTTGTGTTTTACGGGTTTTGAACGACATGAGGGTGAGTAATTAATGACAGAATGTTCATTTTGGGGTGAACTAACCCTTTAAGTTTGATGTTACAAGGCTTATTTGCTCATAAAAAGATGCAGCCCTTTTAAGTTTCTAGTGACATTTGAATTGGTGTAAACTGAATGACCCACTTTATAGAGAAAATTTCTGTGGATTAGATTAGCACATCCTCTCCACACTATCGCTGTAGTTTGTTTTTAGACCCTTTCATCCGGCTCGATGATGGGTCCAATCCAGCGAGGCTCCTCCACCACATGAACAAGTGCAGGAAGAGGAGTAAACGGAGATCATTTGCATCCGTCTGTTTCTTCCTCTTGTGCGACTGAAGCGTATGAAGGGGAAACTAGGCCTTGCGTGGCGAGAGTTTTCTGCAGATTTACAGGGGAGCAGTGATTCATCCCACACACTCAGTGTCTCATTCATAGAAATGCTAGCGTGATGCTGCTTCCTGTTTCGCACGCTGGCTCGGTTGTAGATTACCCGCAGTCAGAGTGTGATGCCAGTACCGGTGACGTTTTTATTTATTTATTTATTCTTGTCTCTGGCATATTTTGCATAGTTTTTGAAGATTAATCTTCTGAATTTTCCCTAAAATGACCGTAAATGCTAAATGCTTCCTTTCTTTGCGTGATTTCAGATGGAATGATGTTGCGACAAATGTTGACACGTGTCAAAATATTTGTGTTCTGTCAACTCAATTCAACGTTGTTTATTCCTGTCTGTAAGGCGTTCATCTTTGCTTGTGACGCTGATGTGTCCTGTCCTGGAGCAGACAGTTAAGATTCAATCCAGGGCCTCATTACGCTTGTCAGCGCTGTCCCTAATGGCCACAGGTAGCTGGGAGCACCCTGTCGAGCTGTCTTCCTTTCTGTCTCTTCTGGAACACCCGGCCTAACTTGTCCGTTAGCTATAACGAATGATTTACAGTGTGTCACTCATTAAAGGTCGCCGGATATTTCTGTGCTGTAATTGTATGTAAGCCACTAAAAGAAACCAACTCTGAATCTGAATAACTTGTTTTTGACCGTTTTTAATGGAGATTCATTAGACCATGTTTAAATAAAGCATTAATGATTGGACAAAGTGATTTTTACCACAGCTTTGGGGTTTTCTCAGGCAAAACAAGTTGGAGAGTTTTTAAAGGACGGCAGCAGTAGGATAGAAATGATATATTCCATTAATGATTCTTTTAGTAGTTTTAGTACGAAAGAGTTGGACATTTTTATTAAAAACATTAAAACAGTGGTTTCAAATATTGAATAACCATTCAGACTACATGGGTTTATAATGAAGTAAGTCGTCAATGTAGTCAGACATGAGATATTAATGTCTTGTGGTCCTGTGAGTGAGTTTGATTGATTCATTGATTGATTCAAGTGTTTTTGATTCACTACAAAGATTCACTGGGAGCCATTTGTTTGGAATTTAGACTCTGCCGGTCATGTTGGGTTTTATTTGTTTATTATTCACTAACAAAACTTCTCATGAAGAGTCATTTGTCAGGAATCAGGTTACACTGGTATGCATTAGATTCACTTAAAAGAAATGGCTCGCAAGAGTCAATTCTTTGGGATTCGGACTATGCCATTTATCCTGGATGTATTTTTTTATAATGTATTTGCTGTATGTATTTGATTCATTAAAAAGAACTAGCTTATAAGAGTCAACTTTTTGGGATTTAGATTTTGCCTTTATGCTGGATTAATTTAGTCACAAATGAACAAAATAATGAAGCTCCTCATAAGGACATTAAAACATCACTTGTTTAGGAATCAGGCTACACTGCTCGTGCTTTATGTATTTGATCCACTAAAAAGAATTGGCTCATGAGTCATTTGTTTGGGAAATATACTGGCATTCATGCTGTTTTTATATATTTTATATAAGGAGTCATTTGTTTGGTAATTGGGTTACATGCTGAATGTTTGTGATTCACTAAAGAACCAACACATGAGTTATTTGTTTTGGATTTTGGACTATGCCTATTGAACTGTAATTTATTTATTTATTTTATAGTTATAATTATAATTTCTCACAAGGAGTCATTTGTTGGGGAATCAGACTCTGGGCATGCTGAATGTTTTTGATTCACTAAAAAGAACTGTTCCGTAAGAGTAATTTGCTCATGCTGAATGTTGTTCTCTTAACATTTTGGGAACTGTTCAAAGATGGCTCATCCAGTCAGAATTTAGAATTGGAACTATCAGTATTATGCGCATAAATAAGCAGCAAATTTTTATTTCTATTCCATTGCTGCTTCCTTACAGCTTGCACACAATCTCTGTTATGCATAGGAAGCACAACCTGGTAATTAAGGCATGCAATTAAGAAACTCACTCTGGAAGTAGGTGAGAGGGTGGAGGAACTGTTCTCAGCCAGGTAAACAGCCTAATGTCTGAGCCGAGATATTCCCCACGTGAAAGCGAGCAATCATGGCGCTAAGATGGATGTGTGAACAGATATGGCTGCTGTCTTGCTCCAATAATGTCAGAGATTAAAAGAGGATAAGTATGAAGTGTTTTACGGTTTCATCATCAGATAATGTGGACTTAGTGCGGGTTATATATAGCCGAGTAGAGCACACAATGTACCTTCAGGCTTATTAAAGATGGTTCCACATGAAATGAACTAGCAAGGGCAAATAGCACAGATTACTTGGGGTCACCAAATGCAAATTATTAATTGAGTGTCGGTTTTGCAAAATGCAAAACATTGCATTTTTTCAAATAAGATGCTGCACAACTGTATAAACGAAAACATGGATGTCAAAATGTCTTGGTTATATGATTTTTAGTATACAATAGTATACTCATTTAGTATTTTAGTATACAATAATAATATATTTCTGTCATAATTTCTTCGTTAAAACAAACTTTTATATTGTTGATTTGTTGTGAAGATCTTTTAAGTTATGTATTTTAAGGTACTTTTTCCTCAAATGTGCAGTGAGAAGCACATGAAATAACTATCAGAGCAGCTCTGGAGATGACGTTTACGTGGACTGTCCTCATATATTGAGATGGCAAACGTTGAAAACCTCGGAAGGACATTGAATCAAATTTGTGTCAGTGCCCAGCCCAAGTACATACTAACCTGAACATCAACCCTAAAGTCTAATGTGCCATATGAAGCTTATCTAGTAGCATATTTAGTTCAACTTAATGTCTCTTCAGGGCAGTAGGCCAGACAGGTCAGGGATTTTCAGAGAGGCTTAAGGATACATTGAGCCACACATCCTTCTACAGTATGGAGATGTGAAAGAACGTCTCTTGAGATGAGCAGCACCCTCGCTGACCCCTGGCTCAGTGTTGTTGTCTGTCCAGCTCAGAGTGTGTTTACGTGTGTCTGTGTTTAATAGCTCAGCACCTCTCCACTCACCCCTGCTAATGTGCTCACTTGACGGAGTTGTGGACACAGTTGATGGAAAGTTACCGAGTTCACTGTTGCGCACTAGTCGCCCTTTCATCTCTGCAACCGGTTTGAAACTCTAGTCTCTTAACCTCATGCCCTCAGGGCATCAATTAAACCAATGAAGACAAGAAGGTACTTTTTTATGCAACTGTTAAAAGTCAGCATGAAACCAGCATTGACCCCTATTTACCTTAAACACAGTCCTGGTTTTACTGCAATTCATTTATCTGTATGAAGGAAAATACGTTTGTTTTTGTAATCCTCCGTAAAAATTGAATGTTTAGCTCTGTATCTGAAATGACTTTCCTTTTAACTTTTTAATTGATGTCACCTATGCAATGTTAGCTGTTGGTTAGTGTTATCCAAAAAAGGAAAACTAGCCGTTTTAACTTTATTTCAGACTTTTAATTGAATCAAATGTACTTTTTATCGTGGAACATGATTTTGCTTGGAACGATTTATGTATTTGTTGGTTTATGGATTTATGAATACTATGTATTTGTTGTATTTAAAAAGAAGCTTAATTCAAAAGATCTTAATTCAAAAGCAATTCTGTAATTCCAAACAATAATGTACACTCAAAAGAACCACTAAAATAACTGCTAATGTATATTAGGGTCTAGGGATGTAACGGTATGAAAATTTCATATCACGATTATAGTGACCAAAGTTATCACGATTATCAATATTATCACGGTTTTGTTCAAATTAGATGAAAACGTTCTAAAAGAACTGATACACACACTGAAAACATTTCAATAAGTTTTATATTTGAAAATCAACAAACAACTAATACAATTAGCAGCTATATGCACTTTTTTTAGCATAAACATTAAATGAACATTAACATGAAGCCCTAATAATAATAATAATAATACTAATAAATCACTTGAAGATCGTGTGATCTTCGGTTAGGAGATCTTGTGATGCTTTTTAAAGCAAAGTTGGGGTTGATTTCGAGTTCACATACAAACATAAATAGAACGGGGGGGCAGTGCCGCCGTAGGCAAATGACATAACCGGTGTTGCGGCTTAACATCGGTATAACCGAAAACACCGTCTATTGCAGCAAGCCTAATGTATATAAAATTTTATTACAAATGAACTATATTTGTTTTATCAAGTCATTTTATTGCTTTATTTTTATTACTTTTATTTATTAACTAATACATTTTTGCATTTATTTTCAATTTCTACAGGTTTGGTCCTCCGTAAATGTAACCATTAAAGTAGCAGTTCACCCCAAAATGTAAATCTTTTCTTTCTTTCTTTCTTTCTTCATGCATATTTTGAAGAATGTTGTCGAAATTACATTGGACCCTGTTGACTTTTATTGTATGGACAAAAATTTATAATAGAATAGAAGTGCTTGTTTTTTATTATTATTATATCTTTATTTCTTTATTATTGATTCATTTTTCCTTTTAAATTTGTAGTTGAACTATTTTCAGATGTCCTTTTGTTTTAGTTTGGTATCATTGGGTTGGGTAGGATGTGAATGTTATAAAATGTAAAAATGCTTGAATCTGCTGTGTTGTGTTCAGACCGTCATGTTTAGTGTTTACCAGCTCACAATAAAATTAATGCTTTGCATTTGCCTTTGTTGTGATGTTGCACTTGCAACAGTATATTCGTCCATATAGGCCACTGTGTACACTGTACATAATTAGTTGTTCATTTTAAGAAACGCAGTGTCGTGTTGAACAAACACAGGCCACATGCAGCTGTAGCTGATTATATATGGCACATATGACCCTCTGTGCTCTCTCTCTTCCTCTGACTTCTTCCTCTCCAGTTCTCACAGCTGCTTCTGAGCAGGTGCTGCAGGTGCTAAAGTTCCCAGACCGCTCTCTGGCACGGAAAATAGCTGGTCGCTCTGAAGTGGCAAGATATCACAGAGGCTCTGCATAGCAGTGCATGTACTGTAGTTACTAATGTGGTTCGGGTTGAATTAATCACTGTGGTACGTCTGGTCAAAACACAGCAAAGATGCTTCTTGATTCACAGAAGATTTATTCCACTAGCATGTACAAACATGTGGGTGTTTGTGTTTTTTTAGATGCACGCACACGATTAAACACCACTAGAAATGAGGAAAAATCTAGTGCACTCCACACTCTACGGATTTATACCAACAACTGATGATTCTTATGACACACTTTACAGCACATTCTAGCATACTCCGTAATTGCTCAAGGGGGCAGTAACAGTCCACAGTCATTGAATAGTCCAACACATACCAATATAGCTCTATTACCTAAGAGTGTCTGAATACAGAGACCTTTGCAACAGCCGCTCCCAAATTTGCACAATCAAATTTGCTTACTCAGAAGGGCTCAAAACTGTGCCCATGTCTGGGAGTGCTGGTAGCTTAATGAGGCGTGCTACAGGTCTGACATACGTTCTGTCCTTAATGCTAACCTCAGCAGTTCTAATTCGTCCATCAGCACCAGGGAAAACATTAGTAATCCTGCCTACTGGCCAGAGAGCTCTAGGTAACTGTGGGTCCACAATCATGACGATCATGTCTGGGTGCACTGGATCCTTTTTCCTCTGCCATTTACCACGGGTGTGTAGGTTGGGCAGGTAGTACTCTGTGAAGTGCGTCCAGAACTGATCAGCAAGCACTTGAGAGTGCCTCCACCTATGGCGGCTTAAGAGTTCCGTTTCATAATAAACTGTTTGCGGGAGTGATGGGTCTAGCCGCCCCATGAGAAGAAGGTTTGGAGTCACCGGGTTGGGGTCTGCAATGTCTGTGGACACGTAACCCATAGGTTTCGAATTCAGTATTCCTTCTATTTCAATGAGAATGGTGTTCAAGACTTCCTCTGTCATGCTTTGCCCTTGTAAAGTGGCATACAGGGCAGACTTGATAGATCTAATCTCACGTTCCCATACTCCTCCAAAATGGGGACTACTGGGAAGATTGAATCTGAATTGGATTTGCTGTTTGGCAAGCTCTGTCTGCAGGGTAGGACACAATGTTTTGAATGACTCTTGGAGCTCCCATTCTCCCCCTTTAGAGTTTGTGCCTTGATCTGATAGTAACTCAGAAGGTTTTCCTCGGCGGGATATGAAACGTCTTAGAGCCATCAGAAATGAGTCACTATCAAGGCTACTTAAGAGGTCGATGTGGACAGCACGGGTTGTCAGGCATTTAAACAAGATACCCCAACGTTTCTCACCTTGTCTACCTATTTTAACAGTAAAGGGGCCAAAACAGTCCATTCCCGTAGAGAAGAATGTTGGTTTGAATATCTGCAGTCTGGCCTGAGGGAGATCTGCCATCTGAGGGCACTGTTGGTTTAGCTCGCCACCTTTGACAATCAGGGCATGAGTGTTGTTGTCATTTAACTGCCTCTCTGCCACGTAAAATCCAATATTTACGGCGGAGCTCTGCAAAGACCCGTTCCGAACCAGTTTGATGCAGCTCTTTGTCTATGTCCTGAATGAGAAGTTGGATTATTTTGTGGGCTGGATCTAGAACAATTGGATGGACAACATCTGCATCCAATTGTAGACTCAATTGTAGTCTCCCACCAACTCGGATGAGCCCCATTGTGCTGTCATACTCGGGTGCCAACGTTATAAGGTGGCTAGAGGACGGTACTGGTTTACATGCAACTAGACAGTCGAAGTCCTCGAGAAAGCTGTCAATTTGAACTTTCCTTAGAATGTCTCTTTCTGCTGATTGATGATCCTCAGCTGAAGGATCCCCTTTGTTATCTGCCTCCGCATGGTGTAGAAGTGCTGTTGCTTCAGCTAAGGCTTTAAAGCTACTAAACTGTTGTGGGTCAGGCAAGGACTGAACATCAACGACTGTTACGTGACTACAGAAAGTAAGCTTCTTCAATTCAGCAGGATTCTCAGATGTGCTTATGTCAGGGGTAACGGGCCAGGAGCAGGGCGAGTGCCAAAGATAATCTGGTCCTTGTCTCCATGTTTTGTCTGTGGCTAGTTCCTTCAGAGTCTTTCCACGAATAATGTAGTCAGCTGGGTTATTGGTGGATTCCACATACCGCCAGGTGTGTGCACTTGTAAGTTCCTGTATTTCGGCAATTCTGGTGCCCACGAATACTTTGTAATGGCAGGATTCCGACTGAAGCCATGTCAGATCTGTAGTGGAATCAGTCCAGAGTACAAAGGATTCAATGTTCAGAGTAAGCTCATTAGCTAGTAAGGAAGCTAACTGTGCACCTGTAAGAGCTGCACACAGTTCCAGTCGAGGCACAGATAACTGCGCTTAGGGGCTACTCTTGACCTGGCTGTGAGGAAGGCTACCTCAACACTTCCCTTTGGATCCTCTGTGCACAATTATGCTACAGACCCATATGCCCTATCGGAGGCATCACTGAAAATATGTACTTGCCGACTACAGTTAAGGGAATCCAACTGGGAGCTCGCATAGCAGCGTGGCAGTGTGATTTGGCAAAGGTGTTGCAATTCCCTTTGCCAATCATGCCAGGTTTGAAGAATGTCAGTTGGCAGTAATGGGTTGTCCCACTCTCGTTGCTTAGCCCAGAGACTCTGTATAAGGATCTTGGCCCGAGTGATATAGGGAACAAGGAACACGAGTGGGTCGTACTGGCTTGCTACTACCTTGTGTATATATTTCTCATTGTGGGAGTTGGACAGTTGTCGAGGCGGTTTTGGTATCCAAGAGTATCAGACTGACACATCCAACGTAATACTAATGCAAGTTCTTGAGGGTCTGATTCGGTTTGGTTAAGCCAAAGCTCACTGCTTTCTGATCTGGCTTCCTTTGGCAGATGATCGATGACATTAGGAAAGTTGCATGCCCATTGTCATAGTTCAAATCCTCCTTCTGCCAACAGATTCCTCAGTGTGTTCACCAACACTTTAGCCTCATCAGGTGTTGCAACACTCTGTAGACAGATATCTACATAGAAACACCTTTCAAGGGAGTGGCGGACATTGTCTTCTGGCTGACTGTGATCAATTACGTGCTTCTGTAGTGCGTATGTCGCACAACACGGACTGCAGGTAGTACCAAATTGGAGCACTTGCCACTCGTAGATGCGAGGGGGTTCCTCTCTATTCAGATCAGGCCATAAAAATTGGAGGAGGGGCTTATCCTCGGGCAGTAGTCTTACTTGATGGAACATGCCCTTTATATTGCTACTAAAAGCTACAGCGTGCTCCCGGAATCGTAGCAACACACCAAGTAAGGAGGACCCCAGAGCTGGTCCAGGCAGAAGCAGTTTGTTCAGGTTCTTACCTCTGTATAAGAAAGAGCAATTAAAAACAACTCTGTTTTTCCCATTATGGCTCACCATATGGTGGGGAATGAACCATGATTCTTGATCTTTCTCTGTTAGTTTCTGCTCTGGTACTTCAACCACATAACCTGCCTGTTTCAGTCTCTGAATTTCAGCTCGGTAGGCCTCTGACTTTATAAGATCTTTAGCCAGACGAGTCTCAGTGCTGCGCAGATTTGGCATCACTGCTTGCTTTGTAGCATGCAATTTAGGCATGTCCTTAACTCTTAAGAGAGGCGTGGCATAGCGTTGTTTCCCATTGACGTCGATTCGAGTTGTCTTTGCCTCTAACAGGTCGATAGCCTCTTGACCTTGTTTGGATCTGGTGGCAAATTTCTCACTCCTGTAGGGTAGTACATCAAGTTGCCAGAGTTTCTCGATGTGTCTGAACAGCTCATTGGAAGGGGAAAGGATCGATATGTTGAGACACTGCTGGGTCAAAAGTTGATGTTGCACAAGCTTAGCAGGCCCTTGGACTGTCCATCCTAGTCGTGTCTTCACTGCTGCTGGTCCACCAGAAGGTCCCAGGCATACAGGCTCAATCGAGGTAACTAAGTGGGGATAGTCAGAACCGATTAGAAGGAGGGGCTGAACACTGTCAAAGGAAGGGATTGGCAGTCCTCTGAGGTGACTGTATTTATGCTGTAAGGTGGCAGCTGGGCATGTGTGTTCGGCGAGCCCCAAATGGTCTGCAGTAAATGCCCTGTGTATCTTAAACACTTTATGAGGCTGACAGGCTGGAGAGATGGTGAAGGAGACTGAAGTACCATTTATGATTTTCACATCCTGCCTAACAGTTCTCAGAGAACTGTTTTACCATGTAGCTTCAGTTCCTTGGCAGCTGCTTGCAAAAGGATGGTGCGTTCTGAGCCATCGTCCAAAATGGCAAATGTCTCAAGGGCATGTTCCCCATTCCGAAGAATTACCTTTGTGATCTTTAACAGTACTTGACTGCAGCCTAAGGGTCTGTCTAGGTACAGGACCTCATTGGCATTGCTGACAAGAGAGGTGTTCTCATTGACTGGTCTCTCATTTAATTCATGAAGTGCCTCGAGATGTTTTCACTTACATTCCTTACAGCTTATCTTTAAACGGCACTGTGCTGCCTGATGAGCTCGGCCACAACGCCAGCATCTCTTATTGGTTTTCACCCAGTTAGTTTTCTGTTCTTTGGTGAGCTGGCTGAAATTCTGGCACTGATTCAGATAATGCTGGGTATTTGTGCAGTAGGGGCAGAACATTTTTGGTTTGTCCTGAGGTTTAGCCACACCTGAATTGAACTCTCCTAATGATGTGGTATTGGGAGCAGGGTCTGCGCTGTGAAATATAGCTGCTGTCTTGGTGGACTTAAAGTCTTTGCGCCTGTCTCTCTTCTGGTCAGGGCGTTCCTTTCTGTCTTCGCCAAGAAACTCAAAACCACTCTCCTGTATTTTCAGCTCGTATTCAAGCCAGTCTGCAAAGTGTAAAAGAGTGGGGATGCGAACATTCAAAGGGTACACATACCTTTTATACTCAGCTCGTAAGTCATGAGGCAACTTGGACAACAGCCTTGTTATGTGTGAGGCACACTTAAGCTTGACTCTGCCGCTATCTCCCAGTTGGTCCAGCATGCCTACCAGAGCTCTGACTTTCAATGCAAACCTCTTAAACTCACTGACATCATGACTACGGATAGTAGGATTGTCCATCAAGTCAGCAATTCACTGCAAAGCTAACTGGTGAGGTTGCCCATATTGCTCAGTGAGAGAGGCCATGGTATCGGAGTAGGGCCTACTGGAATTGATGTAGGAGTCTGCAATGAGAAGAGCGTCCTCAAACTTCAAGTGTTCTAAGAGAATTTGATATTTAAATCTCTCAGTAGCATCCTCGGGTAGAAGATTATCCAATGAGACCTTCAGTCGTGCAAATTCCTGTGGGTCTCCCTTAATGAAGTCAGAGATTGTGGGCTTAGGGTCTCTGCATATTCTTTCTTGCTTATGGTAGTAAGGATGCTGTCCAGTATCACTGTAGAATGGCTTACGGCTGGTAGGTGCTGTTTGAGGAGGGTGCCTGGACTGTGGATAGTCACGTGTCCTCTGTTGTAGAGTTGATGCCATGGAATAGCAGTCAGGTTCACAGTACTCAGGGTTTGATGGACATGAGAGAGGTTGATCTTCAGTCCCTAAGTTTCGCAGTCTGGTAGTTAATTCATCCACCAAATTGGACATGTGTCTAGGAGATGGGGGTGGTATATCTACTGAAGGAGGAAGGATGTCTTCATCCACTACAGGTGGAGGTGGCAGCGGCCAATCTTCATAATCTGGTAAGGGGGCTCGACTTGTTTGTGACTGGGCTCTGTCATATGGCAAAGGCATTGATCTTTGGTGGAGTGAGGATGCTGTGTTAGCACTCATTTTCTGCTGCATATCTAGCACAGTAGACTGAAGCTGTTGATTTTCTCATTTGAGCTCCTGAACTGTTCTCAAAATCTCTGATACATCCTCAGTTGTGATTGGGTGAGATACAGGTGTGCTCTCATATCTTGGTCCGATGTGTAATGAGCGGCTTATGAATCTCTGGTCTGTCCCTGTGGCATAGTCGCTCAATGGCTGATAAATGAGAGGGGTCATCTCGGCTACCCTTTCAGTGTGAGGCTCCTGTAGATCTCTGGGATGAGGGAACATATTTGCAGCTGGAGACTGTTGGTCATAGTGTGGGAGAGAAACCTCATAATCCTCCAACCAGGCTGGAGGCTGTATTCGACGTTTAGGACGCACATCAGCTAGTTGTCCTTCTCTGATCCTCTGGTCTGGAAACATCTTCTGCAATACATAGCAATTACTGATCCGGCTTGAAGGACCAATTGTACTGTAGTTACTAATGTGGTTCGGGTTGAATAAATCACTGTGGTACGTCTGGTCAAAAAGCAGCAAAGATGCTTCTTGATTCACAGAAGATTTATTCCACTAGCATGTACAAACGTGGGTGTTTGTGTGGTTTTTTTAGATACACGCACACGATTAAACACCACTAGAAATGAGGAAAACTCTCGTGCACTCCACACTCTACAAATTTATACCAACAACTGATGATTCTTATGATGCACATTCTAGCATACTCTAGCATTGTTCTCGCTCCCCATTGTCTTGACCTTGACAGAGTCTAAATTTGCTTGCGTGAGGCATTTGCATTTACATTTACTTATTGACCACTGCAACCAACGTCTGATTATTCATGTCTGGCCAAACAATTCCATGCCTGTTGTTTATTGCTTAGCACCTGGTATTCTTTCATAGACATTTGAGATGGCCACTAGGCACTTGTATTAGTTAGTTGGTGAATATTCAGAGAGAAAAAGTGAAAGGGGGGACATGTTGGTTTTTCCTTGAACTTAAATATCACCCAAGTGCGCCCAAAATCTTATAATTTTGTCATAGTGTATTTTGCCTCATGTTGTTCCAAAACTGTTTGGGTTTCTTTTTGTCTGTGGAACTCAAAATAACATATTTTGAGTAATGTCTCCCTGTTAATTTGTCCATATAATAGAAGTCAATGGTCATCACACATATTTGGTTACCGATCTTTCGTATTACCTCACTTGCTCACCAATGGATCCTCTGTAGTGAATGGGTGCCGTCAGAATGAGAGTGCAAACAGCTGATAAAGACATCACAGTAATCCACAAGTTATCCACACGACTCCAGTACATCAATTAACATTTTCAGAAGCAAAAAGTTGCTTGTTTGTAATAAAAAAAATCTATTATTATGATGTTTTTAACACCATTGTTCAGGCTAAAATACGAGTCCTATCCATAATATTGCCTTCTCTAGTGAAAAAGTAATTTTATCTGAATCAGGAGTAGGGCTGTGCAATTAATCGCATGCAATTGTCATGCGCATCTCGTCAGTAAAGCCGGTTCTGTGATTAGTAGTAAATCTCCATCATGTGCTTTTAGATGGAGCTGCATTTACTACTGACAAGATGTGCATAACAATCGCATGTGATTACTTGCACAGCCCTAATCAGGAGAGAAATATGCACAGATCATGCACCGTTTAAAAGCAAAAAACAGTCCAAATCAAATATTTTGGTGGCTTTTGATGTGAGAGGACAACAGGGCATGGACTTTTTCACTGGAGGAAGAAATTTTATGGATCATGAACTGGTGTTTTGGACAGAAGTGATGATTTAAAGTTAAAATGCTGTAATGATGGATTTGTTTCTTATAAACATGCAGCTTTTCACTACACAAGATGTTAATTGATGGACTGGAGTGGTGTAAATTACTTGTGGATCATTGTGATGTTTTTATCAGCTATTTGGACTCTCATTCTGATGGCACCCATTCACTGCAGAGGATACACTGGTGAGCAAGTTGTGGAATGCTAAATTGCTAAATCTGTTCTGATGAAGAAACAAACTCATTTACTCCTCTTGGATGGCCTGAGGGTGCAAGCACATTTTCAGCAGTTTTTCAATTTTGGATGATCTGTTCCTTTTAAGTCTATACATACAATTAAAATTATCCTATTTGCTGTCTTATTACATTTCCTTTTCTTGTTGCATTGATTTATTCACAATGTAATAACTTAATCTGCCTCTAAACTGGCTTTCACTTCAATAGACATCACCAAACCTTCTATTTTTCAGCCCATTGCCTTTTTTTTTCTTGTTAAATATCCTGTTTTGCTTTAGAAAAACATCATATAATGTAAGGTGAATGTTTGCGAGCGTATTTCATGTTGGCTTTAAAGTGTCTTAAGTGGTAGGTTGTAAGTGTGAGGAGTAAATCTGTGCGTGGAGCTGGAAGTCCCCTCTTTCAGATGGTGAGGAGGTGGTATGTGAAGCGGCCAGGACGGCATGATTAGCACTTGGTCGTTAAGTGACGAAACCGAGCACAATGTTTTACTGGACTGCTCACTGCAAAAGTAAACAAACTCGGGGGTTTTAGGGGGGTCGTAACACTGTGCCCACACCAGACAGATGACCTGTGAAATTCACACGTAGATGCCCTCTTCCAGTAAACACATTTGAGTTTGCAGCTGTGGCTGGGGAAAAAAAAAAGCAAGTTATTGAGAACTACAAACATCACAGAGCTGGATCGGAGGACGGTTAATCTTGTTACTGTTGTGACTGTTACTTGGTTGAAAATGAAAATTGAGCTATTAAAGATGGTAAAATTCTTTCCAATGACTGAAGCATTAGGGAAAGAGGAGAAACTCTGTGCAGCCCGAGAACTGATGCTGCTCCGTTTTGTGAACACATTCCTGGGAATCGCCAGAGATTCTGGTGTGGTATCAGTGGGTTTTTAGAACATCCAAGTAATTTCACAACAAAATGCCTGAGACTTTCTATTACGCATCAGACTTCTGACTTGTATGTCTCTGTTTAAAAGATCACTTCATTAGAGCTTGTTTAGCTACTGAATGTACAGTATATTAACCCTGTAAAGCCTGACAGGTAATAATTTAATTGAATTTTATTAAATCTTTAGAGAAAAAAGTGTGCATATTTTCCATTGTTGAGTATCATTTTTGATACATCTGATCAGGCTTTTCTGACTCGTATCGTATGATATAGAGAGAATATATTCATAGAAAAAAACTTCTAAATTTTATTTTAGAGGCTCAAATTGAGCTAAAAATATGAAATTTGGGGAAGTAGCTGATATTTATATGGCCTGAAAGTAAGATGAAATTCTCATTCTTGAATCTGAATTTTAATGTGAATTTAGGTAGCAAACAGGATGCAGAAATGCAGTTTCGATGTAAGGATTTGAAAATAAATCGCAAACAATGTAATATGTGACCCTGGACCACAAAACCAGTCATAAGGGTAAATTTTTCGAAATTAAGCTTTATGCATCATCTGAAAGCTGAATAAATAAGCTTCCCATTGATGTATGCTTTATTAGGCCGTTTGTTCATATTTGGCAGAGATACAACTATTTGAAAATCTGGAATCTGAGGGTGCAAAAATTCAAAATACTGAGAAAATTGCCTTTAAAGTTGTCCAGATGAAGCTCTTAGCAATGCATATTACTAATCAAAAATTAAGTTTTAATATATTTACAGTAGGAAATTTACAAAATATCTTCATGGAACATGATCTTTATGTAATATCGTAATGATTTTTGGCATAAAAGAAAAATCAATAATTTTGACCCATACAATGTATTTTTGGCTATTGCTACAAATATACCTCAGCGACTTAAAGGGGTCATATGATGCGATTTAAAATTTTTCCTTTCGCTTTGGAGTGTTACAAGCTCTTGGTGCATAAAGAAGATCTGTAAAGTTGCAAAGACTAGTCTCAAATCCAAAGAGATATTCTTTATAAAAGTTAAGAGTCAACCACGCCTACCTAAAATGGCTCGTTCTAACACGCCCCCACATGTCTACGTCACGATATGGAAAGATTTGCATAACACCGCCCAAATGTTCACGCATCATCGCCGGATCGGCTTACACCGTGGACGAAGCGGAGTCCAGCCCGGGGTCATCACATGTGGTTGCCGCAAGCCCGCCGGCCGCTCCTTCGTCGAATCCGAAGCCGCTCCGGCCGCCGCTCACTCTAGCCCGCCGTGTGTGACGCTGTGTTTCGTTATAAAAGCGAAACTACTTTGTTTGGCCGTCCAAAAGAGGACTCGACTAGAAATCAGTGGTTAAGTTCTATTTACAACACCGTTCCAGAACAGTTCAACCCAAATATTCAGATGTGTCCAGCACATTTTATGGAGGACTGTTTCCTGATCCTGTGAGAGTAGACTACAATGCCGGCTGTTCTGACTCACAGACTGTAAGTAAGTTTTTTATATTTAAGGAATTTGCCACTGACGATTCAAACGCGAGTTTTGGGCAGTGTAGAGTAGCGCTTGTTGTTTGCCATTTCTCCGATCACAAATGCAGACATGGCTTTATGTTTACATGATGCAACGCAATGCAATGTAATTATAATCCGTAATTATGTCCCCACTGGATGCAACAAATGCCTCATTTATAATGGGTTTGAATGTTTTTGTCTCGTCGCTCTGGCCGGGACAAGGCATCACAATATGTTAAGGGGCATAAAATTTCTGTCACACGCTTGAGGTATTCAGCCAATCACAACGCACTGGATAGCTGGCCAATCAGAGCGCACCTCGCTTTTCAGACCGATGAGCTTTGTAAAAATCAACGCATTTCAGAAAGGCAAGGCATAGAGGAGAAACAATAATGTACAGTATGTGGAAAATAATGTGTTTTTTTAACCTTAAACCGCATAAACACATTTCATTACACCAAATACACAAAATAAAGTTATTTTTAGCAACTTCATATGACCCCTTTAAAACTGGTTTTGTGGTCCAGGGTCTCACATAATATATCTAGCTAGAAAAACAAACTGTTAAGACAAACTGAATGTTGGCTTGACAGACTTTTTTATTAAAGTTAAAATCCCTTTGAAACTTTATGGGTTTCATGGACAGTTGGATGGATGGATTGATTCCTTTTCCTGTAGTAATGCGAATGTGGTGACGTGATGCAGTGACCACCAATGGGAATGCAGTGAATCAAGTTCACGTGATCTTCTGCCTTATGCATTTGGATATTGAAGTTGAGTGGGAATTCTTACTAGCAAACAAAAACGCATAACTTAGTGACTTGCAGCTATTTAATTGCGATTTAGTCGGTGTGAACGTCGCTTTAGTGCTTTCTCTGTGCGACCGTCTGATTTGTAGCTACAGTATAATGGCCTCCCTGCCTTTCATTTCCCTTTAATCAAAGCAATTACAGTAATTTCCAGTTCTCTACTGCTGTTATCATGCCTATTACGTTCAAAATGAGCCACTCTTTGTGTAGTATGTGACAGGTTTAGGACTTCAGATACAATGTGTTTTTGGTGAAAACGAAGAGTTCTCTTTGGCTCTTCACATTACAATGTCAGACTTCATATAATGGGCAATCGATTTGGTTATGTGAAAATTGCTGTGGATTCTCAAAGCTTTTGCCGTATTGATTTTGCTGATTGGGAATTAGCGGAGGAATTGATTGTATAACCCTTCTCCTTGGATACCCCCATCCACTTATTCCTGCTTTTCTGTCTGGTTTTACTCTCAGATGTTTGAGTGAAATGGTTTAGGGAGTGCTGGTGCTCTCACATCTATCATTTACAGTGAATGTGAGGTCAGCGTGATCTCAGGACTTCAGGAATGCAGCATGTATAGTTGCTGGGGCAGACTGGACTAAACCTGTCTGTCTTTCTTTGTTTTCTCATATCCTCCCTTTTGAGGTGATGTGCATCATTGCATCTCAAACACGAATAAAATTGCAGTCTAATAAATATGGCTGTAGCTGTGAGCTTTTTATGGCAACGGTGTGTAATAGAGATTGATGTAATTGTGGCATTACTCAAATAAGCATAAAAATAATATGATTTCTGAATTATTGAAAGTTTTGCATATTCATAGTTGTTACATGTTATTTTAATATTTATATACAAATATACTGCCTAAATGTATATACATTACATTTATTTATTAATTTGTATGCACACGCACATGTATAATATAAATAATTTCAGATACAGTAGTTTTGTCATTTTTACACAAACACACATATACTGTGTGTGTATATATATGGATGGATGTATGTATGTATGTATGTGTGTATATATATATATATATATATATATATATACAGTATGTGTGTGTGTATAAAATGCAAATAAATTCAAATTATATATGCATAAATGCATAAACATTAAAATTAGTGCAAAAAAAAAATCTATTACAATTAGGGTTGCAAAGGGGTGGAAAATTTCTGAAAACTTTCCAAAAATCCCTGGAATATTCCCAAAAAATCCTGGAAACTTTCCAAAATTTCTGGAATATTTCAGAAATTTACTGGAAATGTTCCAACTTTTTGCAACCCTAATTACAATAAAAACACAATATATAAAAACGTATATATTAATTATATTTCTGTCTGTCTATCTATCTAATATTATATTAAATTGTATATTAATATTAAGATGATTTATTGTATTGTTATTGTTATTTATATATTTATTTTATTATTTTGCACTTCTATAAATTTTTTATTAATTCTTAGCATTTTATTGGGAATACAAAAATGTATTTTGATTTGACATTTTAACAACAAAAAAAAAGGATAATTCAAATGTTTCCAGTTACTGTTTGTATCACAATTAGGCATGGGCCGGTATGAGTCTTTGACGGTATGATAACCTTAAGCAAACATATCATGGTTTCACAATATCATGGTATTGTCGTTTCAGCTCTAAAAAAAAATTTTTTTTTTCAAAATATATTTAGTTTTTGAGCAACACAGAATATTAGGAACAGTAGAATTTATTTTTTCTTTGATTTGTTTCCTAAAAAGAAGAAAAATAAAGACTGACATCTTTCTTTAACCTAAATCTGTAATTACAGTGATTTAATTTTAGTTGTATAATTCGTATACATATCATTTATATAATTTCATATAATTTAGTTATATAATTTCATATACATAATTTGATTTAATAACCCAATTTGAAGCAAAAACAGAATGTTCTGACTAGCTTTGTGAAATTATACTACATGCCTGAACGAAGCAAACAGCAGGAGCTCTGAATGAGATGCAGATTCACTCTCTGACAGCAGGAGGCGCTTCTGGAACACCAGATACAGCGTTTCTTTGGTTACCGCTTTAATATGAACTATGCAGAGACGAGATTAAAAGAAAATACCATGTAAAGTTTTCTGAAGACAAGTCAGTTCCCCTCAGAAACACATTCATATAAACCCCCAAATCAATATTGAGGATTTTCTTCCAATAGTTCGTGCATCATGAACAGTGAGTGATCTGCCTGCTACAGTATTTTTCTCTGTGCGTCCGTCTTCAGCGACTTCATATTTTCACATAAATTACATTTTAGAAAACGATTGCATTGCAAGGCAGTTTGTGTAAGTCCAGAACAGAGACAAGCTGCAATAAGACAAAAAACGGCCGGTTGCCGATTGCGTAAATTCCAGGGGAAGCTCCTTAAGTTCGGCCATCCTACACAGTACACACGTGACTGACCGCTCGCCTGCACCAACACGAGGAGGAGGGTCGTGTTACTCTCTACACTGCACTCAACCTGAGGGATTCCTACACTTTCAGTCTTTGAGGAGACATGAAAAACAGCGCATACCGCAGGAACGGTATAACGGAAAATATTAGCGGTTTTGAAACCGTGAAATTTTCAAATCGCGGTATACCTTGAAACCGGTAATCGGCCCATGCCTAATCGCAATAGGTAGTTTCAGACTGGAAAAGTTTAAAACACCCCTTTTCCATTAACATACTGACTCATTAAAAAAAATTAAATAAAAGAACATCCATGTCCTCAATCTTGTTAGTGGGAGAGGTTTTGGATCCAGTTTTTATGAATAATATTCCCCTATGTCATATCTCAAAGCAGAGAGCATTGAATGACAGCCTGAATCCTCTGTAAACTACATTTGTGGTGTGTTTAATTTGTGTTATGATAATACAAACGGCTTTGTTTTGTGTGCGTTCTGAACGCAGTGTTCCCCACTGGGACATTCGGTTGAGGAATTCCTAGAATTGACTTGTTTGTGTAACCGGATCCGTCAGGTGAGCGACAGATAATGGTGTTTATTCACTCAACCCATGTTATATGTCCTTAAATAAAGAACCGCTTGACAGGTTCTTGTAGGAACATAAAGATACAAGCAAGTTACTAATATTGTGGCTCAATTTTTAACAAGCAAAAGTTTGTACTTGAGGGGATAGTCATTGGTCATGGTGTTTTATGGCTATATGAGCCTGTTGGCCTTCTGTTATAATCCCAGAATCCCATACTGTGCCTCATGTTTTCCCACAGCGGATGCTATACGTATCTCCCACAGGAAGTACCTGACCACTGTACCCTGCTCCAGGCTGCTTTCCCATGAGAATAACGCCCGTTAAAAAGCAGCATGTTCTCTCAGTTTCACCTCATTTTTCTTGTTCGTTTTGGCTACTTTTGTTTTAACTATACTCAAAAGTGAAGAGCATCTACTCTTGGCTGTTTGTTTCAATGCATAGCAATGTGTCTTCCTCTCATATCCTGCGCTGATGGTTCCTTCCTGTTCTCCTCCTGGATAATACCTTGCACAGCCCTTTAAGTGGGATTTATAGCTCTTGCCCATTCTGTAATTACCATCATGAAGCTCTCATGCTCTTTATTAAAACCCCTGTCTCAGGCTCGGAAAGCCTCAGGGAAACACTTAGGTTTAAGTGAAGATCCCTTTGAAGTACTTCAGGAGAACAGGGCTTATTTTCTGCTTTCTACTTGCACCTGTGACTTACTGCCAACATCTGGGTTCGTACTGTGAGTCCTCAGGCTTTGATAGCATCAGCACATCAAGGTGCGTTGGGTTGGCGCTGAATATAGAAAATTTAGCCCATATGAATCTAATTGTAGATCAGTAATTTAGATTTTGAGTCATTTTAAATAATTTTTCCTTTGTGGTTGACTACATTGTTTTCGTTTTTTTTTTTAATGGCAGGTGCTGATATCTAGAGTGCAGGGAAACTTGTTGCTGAAATTATATTTAGCGTGATATGAAGCTGAAGCAAATAATTTAGACAGACTTGTTTATTATTTTTAATAGTAAATAATGGTTTATGTTAAAAATATTTATTTTTTCGTATTTATTTAGTGATGCACAATATTTAAATATTTGTATATCAGGGTCATGTTGGTTTGGCTTATGTCTGTGATTTATTTTTATGTATTTCTTATTTTATTTTTAAATTTAATTTAATATAATTAAATTTAATTCAGTTTATTTTTATTGGAAAATAATGCCAATATTTAGCATCCAAGAATCAAGAAGCATCCTTATATATTAAATTAAACATTATAGGTTTAGAAAATCAGCCATTTACAAACAAATATAATAAAAAATTATAATAATAATAAAAAAAAATTATTATACAAACAACTTATTATAACAGCTCAGCTGATGCTGATATCTAGACTTCAGGGAAGCCTGTTGCTGAAATAGTGTTGATATAAATAATTCAACATAATGATATGAAAATAAAATATAAAATTGTATTATTCAATTTAAAGGTACCATATTTTACGGTTTTATTTTAGGTTTTGATGTCCTTAAGAATATATATTTGCAGTATAATTACCAAAAACCATCTCAATATATTTTTACAGCTCCTTTCTCTGCTGAGGACAGGTCGATTTTGGCCTGTCTAATTAATATTCATGAGCCTCTCTTCTGATTGGCCTGTTGTTTTCTGAGTGATGCACGGCCAGGCCAACCGCAGGTAACTAGGGTCAGCGACGTCACAGCGCTAGCTGGAGGCAGCAAAACAAAGGGGAATGTGGCCCATTCAAACCAGCGCAGATTCGGCTACATGAGCTTAAAATATCATCTTGTTGTGATGTTGGGTGCCAGAATCAACTTAATACAGCCTCAAATTAGAAATTTGATCGCATATCTGCTGCCACTGCCAGACAAAAAACCGACGACAGCTGTGGTTAAACGCGATAAAACGAGCAGACAGGACAGAAACGATCGTCAAAAATGTCTCATCTCACGACTATGTCGTGTATCAAATAATGTCTGTGTGCATGTGTGTAAAACAACAAACTGACAATTTATATATAATCATTTGTAATTGTATATACATTGTTGTGATTAATTGTGGCTGGAACAATAATGTAGCTGTAAAAATAGTTGCCTGCTGAAATTGAAATGTATATACATCTTCATCATGACTAGATAGACACGGTGAGTTTGTCTTTACTATACATGTTAGATGTGATCCACCTCATAGTAACAATCCTGTCAGATCGTCCGTCCTTTGAGTGAGTGTGTAACGTTACAGGTTGGCCGATCTGGTTTCGTGGTTAAAGTTAACCTTTTCAACATGTTTCCGTGTTGTCCTTGCTCAGCAAAAGCATGTACGTGATGTTGTCTGGGGGTTTGGCAAAAGGAGAGTGGGACTGTGGGCGGTGCTCGGGGTGGTGACTGAAGGCGGTGACTGTGTAGTTCTGATGTCAACTTTTTACGGCAGTCACAACGGTTTGTGAAAAATCACAGCTACTTTATGCAGGCTGTGTGAATTTTACTTTGGACTGACTGTTTTGAAACTTATATGATAGTTACATAGCACCTAGACCTCAGTTATCATGAGAAAAAAGCCAGGAAATTTCAGAAATGTTTGACAATATTGAACCTTTAATGAAGACCTATTTACTATTTTTAGTCATTTTTATTATTTTTAGTGATGCACATGCACAATAAATATCAGCCCTGTATTGTTATTGACAGATGAGTTTGTTTGTTTATTTATTCATTTACTTTTATAATTTTTTTATTTTAATCATCTGAGAAGTCCTCTTAATATTATTGTAAGCACTCATTTCTAATTCAAAGGAATTTTTATCCACATTTGATATCGTACATCTTTTTGTGATGCCTAATAATTCACTTATCGTTTATTTGAGTTTTCCTGGGTTTTAATTGTTTTTTTAAAGTTGTATAGGTTGATATAATAAGCAATTTATCACTTAACCAAATAATATTTATATATATATATATATATATATATATATATATTAAATTAAAAAAATTACAGCATTAACGTTACATACAAAATGCAAACAAAAAATACATACAAAAAAATAACATTATATACAAACAAATATTTTTGTATGTAATGGGTTTAAAAATAATTCCAAAATGAACTCTCATCAAGAAGGAAGTGGCTTTGATGAGTAAACAAAACAAACTTTTTTTGCAACGTCACAGTTTAAATAGCAATGAACGATAGTTTGCTCTTCTCCAGTTTGTTTCTTTTATAATTGAAAAAGATAAAGACATGAATGGAGACCAGGACAGACAGTCAGATGATTCCAGTGTGCCTTGGCGTGGCCTTTTTCTCCTCATAAAGATCGCAAAATCACATTCCTAACACATTACGACCTTCCTCTCCCTCTCGGTTCTTTTGGATGCTCCTAACTCAGGCTTTACCGTGATGACTCCTGCGCTCTCTCGGCGGCCTCATACAGGTATGAACTGTTTGTAGTCGGCCTGAGGAATTTGCTAGGAGTGTGTAGTCGCGGGTTTGCCAGATAGTGGGTGGAGGGAAGAGGTTATTTGGGTGCTTTGCCGTCTCCCTTCCGCTGCTCTACCCAGAAGCCCCTCACCTTGGTGCTGTGACAAACACTGTGGCCTAGTTTCTCAGCACAAGGCCGACCTGTGCGGCTTCAGCATGGAGTTCCCACAAAGACCCTGGAACTCCACTCATTTTCCGGCCTTTTGAAAAAGCTTTTTGTGTTGGTCCTGTTCTGCCGGCCTTCTCGGTAGCCTTGCTTCGCCATCAAAACACACACAGACACACACACACACACAGAGACGCGTATATGCGCTGTGCGGCCCGATGTCTGTGCCCCCTCACCGTAATTAGCAGCTAAAATATTTATACTGCTGCATGAAAGCTCCCATGTGTGTGAATTTGTGAGTCTCTGCTCTGTGCACATAGCGAAACCCTCATAACTCCTCAAGCGTGCTCAAACACAGCCGAAAGACACGGCAGTTTGCGGAAGTAACGTCAACGTTTAGTTCAAAGCATCATCTTAAGTATTAAATTTGCAGGGTTTTAATAGGAAGGATGACCCGCTGGTCTGGAACGCATACGGTTGACTTGGGTTTTGTTGACAATAGTACTAGTAGCATAGGGTTAAATGAGATGAAAATTCCAAATCGGTCAGTAATGTTTTGCCATGTATGCCATAATCTTTCTAGCCAACATGTTTATGAATTTTTAACTGTCTTGGAGTTCCTGTTTAATTACAATAACTGTATAATTCTTAGCTAGTATTGCAAAATGCCGTCTTAAAGAAAACTTAACATTTGATGGGGAAAAAATAATAAATGACAAATTGGATGACAGAAGTGTTATATTTACATTAAATGTATAATACAAATATGTGAATCATTGGTTAAAATACAAAACATGAATAAAACGCGTGTGTAAAATTTATATAATATAATTTTTTAAGTGAATATTATATTTTTAAAAAATCTTTAAAATATTCAAATTTTTTTAAAATTGTTATATTGTAATTGTCACATTTTTACATCATATGTATTTAAATTATACTTTTAAATAAGAAATTGGGAATAATTAATACAAATATAAAATTATGTATTTAAATAAAAACA
Organism: Sinocyclocheilus grahami; assembly: GCF_001515645.1. Taxonomy (NCBI): domain Eukaryota; kingdom Metazoa; phylum Chordata; class Actinopteri; order Cypriniformes; family Cyprinidae; genus Sinocyclocheilus; species Sinocyclocheilus grahami. The sequence goes on along the minus strand of NW_015506472.1, from coordinate 2,380 downwards.
ATTTTAAAATCACATTTTTTTTTGTTTAAAAATCGGTACCACTGTCCTGATCGCGAGCAAAAACATCCCATAAACTCGCATTAAAAATCTATGGATGTCAAAATATTTGCATTTATGATAATACATTTCTGATTTTAAATGTATAATTAAATATATATGTAAAACATTGAATAAAAATGTGGGAAATATATATGATCATAAATTTATAAAAGAAACTGTATTACACATATTGTTAGATAGTGTTTATATTTTTTATTAGTTTTTATTGTAATTTAAATTTCCCCCCACATACATTTGTATATCATATTTATGTTAAAAACGAAATATTGGGAATTATGAATGTAAATATAAAATTATACATTTAAAATTATTTAAAATATTGTTTATTTTTGTATTAATTTTCATAGTAATATATTTTTTTCCCACATACATTTGTATATCATGTATATTTCTTTAAAAGTAAAATAGTAAATTATGAATGTACATGTAAAATTACACATTTAAATTCAAAATGATTTCATAATTTTGTTTTCCTTAGGCACAAGAAACCACCTCAAACAGCCTAGCAACCACTCATAACACCTTAGCAACCTCATTTACTGCATGCGTCGAGTGTCTTCTTTCCTAGTTACTTAATTTTCTTTCCTAGATCTGAAAAGGCTTTCTTGTTTTCGTATCCCACTGGCACATCTGTTCCTGTAGGCCTTATAAACTGTCAAGCCTCTTTGGTACCATTTTACAGGTTTTGTCCTTCCTGAAATGAGAGGTGTAACATAAGGCCCATGCTGTTATCAAAGCAGCATTGTTGAATAAGGTTGGAGAGGCCTGGAAAGAGTTTTAAAGGGATATGAGATTTAGGCACTCTAGGGTTTTATAACGTTGTGTTCCCAGAAAAGAACGTGTCCCGAACAACTGCGAAAACATGCTGCGTTTGCTGCCCCCTCCACTCTGTCCATACATTGGACGTCAGCAGCTGTAACGTAACAGCCATTTAATGAATGAGAGGAAGGCTATGACAAGGGGAGAAACAGAAAAGGAGGTCAGATGTGAAGTTACAGCTTGTCACTACGGCCAGAGTCGGGACTGGTTGGTTGCCAGTCAGTAATGCTTTGCCATAATTTCAGTAAATATATTTATGAACTGTCTTGGAGTTCCTGTTTAATAATAACTCTGTAATTCCCAGCTAATATTGCATAATAAAATGTGACATTTGATGGAAAAAAATGTATACACTAGTTTTTTGATCAACCATTTTGGTTTTAGGACAACTTTGATGAAAGGTTTTGATCCACTTCAAATGTTGACTACTGTATGTGGGGAAAAAAATATTTCTTCAATGTATAAAATATATAAAATAATATATAAAAAATAAATACATAATATTATATTTTACTTTCATTATGTATTCAAATAGTTAAATATTAAATGTATATATTATATTATATTATACATTTATAATATTTATTAAAAGATTATGCTCAGTTCCTCTTTAATTTGGATAATCTTTTGATTCCCACTTCCCAGGTAGTATTATAGAAGAAAAAATTTCTCGAATAAAATATAACATTTTGATTAAACATAACAAAAAAATATATATATGAAATTATAATATATATATATATATTGAATATTATGTTTAAAAATTACATTTATTGTGTATTTAAATTGTTATATTTATATGGTTATACATTGAACTATATACTATAGTTTTTATATACTAGATTATGTGTGTGTGTGTGTGTGTGTGTGTATATATATATATATATATATATATATATATATATATATATATATCTCAGACATAGTTACAGTTAATGCATGTGATTTCTCTGCTTGGGTGAGCAATCAAGACTTGTCTGCCTTTTTTGTTTGTTTTTGCTATGGCAGTTTTAGTCTGCGTTTAGTGTTAGGTTATATCCGTATATGCTTTTGCCATAACAGTCAGCCTGTTATGACTTCACACCCTTTATCAAATCATGGCGCCAGTTGAGGACAAACATATCCTTGTTCAGTGTCTATCATCAAAGTTTTTGGGGGAAATGAACTCAAAACGTGTTTGTGTTATCCAATGTGTTTTTCTTGCTCGTGGCATTATCAAGTTTTATTTTCAAACAGTGGAATTTGAGCTCCTGCCAAGCGAAACAGAAATGTTTCCGATTTTGATCAATAAGGTTAAAAAAGGCCACAGAAGTCAATAGTCTGTTGTGTTGACTGTTACAGACAGTGGCATGCAAACAAATAATGTAGTTTGTCAGATCTATGCTGCATAGGTTGATGAAAAGCATTAAAACCCAAAAATAAATCAATATTAAGGTAATAAACTTGTTTTAGTTTATGCTTTGTTATAGTTCAATGCTATATATTTCTATATATATATATA